>NC_060965.1:7074254-7164254 GCF_910589235.1 Vespa crabro
GACGTTCAGAACGCTTTTACGGCGACTGTAAATCCTCGCCTCGTGCCAGGAAAGGAATCCTTTAGAGTTTAGTTGACGACAAATACGATTCTCGTCGTTCGTCTCGTATATACAGCAAAAAGATAAAGACAGAGAGAAAGAGAGAATGAGATAGAGAGAGAAGGAAAGAGAGAAAGAGAAAGAGAGAAAGAGAAAGAGAGAGAGAGAAAGAGAGAGAAAAGGAAACAAGAAGTGTCATTATAAAATCGTTTTCATTTGCCACGCTAGAAAAGAAAAGGATAAATGTAATAAAGAATGAAATTATACAATTTTTTCCTATAATTTCACGTTAATGACTATTTTTTCTCCGTTGAACTTATTTTCATGATAGAATTTTTAACGCTCGCGAGAAACAGAGAGAAAGAGAGGGAGAGAGAGAGGGAGAGAGAAGAGAGAGTTAAAAAGAATGAGAAGAAAAATAAGACGGTTGCTGATTTTTCCTACGCACGAAGACTGTTTCTCTCTCTTTTCCTATTTTTTTGCCTTCACGAATTTCAAGTTAGGCATTTAGCGAAAGAGAGAGAGAGAGAGAGAGAAAGAGAGAGAGAGAAAGAGAGAGAGAGAGAGAGATAAAAAGGAAGAGAGAGAAAGAGAAAGAAAAGGGTAATACTGGAATCCTTTTCCCAGCCGAGAGAAAAATTAATAATCTACCGTCAAGCTTCCACAGCTGAATCTGGGCCAACTATCATATTTATCTTTCTTTCTCACTCACTCACTCACTCTTTCTATGGTAACATCGTACCGTGGTGGATTCATCAGTTAGAATGCTCCAACGGCAAAAGCATCCCAACGGATTTGTGGAAAGGAGAACCATTTCAATTATCGTTTTTTGATCGGAAACGTCGACGGCAAGGATCATACGTCATATTCGTGATAAATTCGTATCGAACGATATGATTAACAAAAGAAAAGGAAAACGGAAAAAAGAATTGATGATATTACTATTGCTTTATATATTTCTTTTCTTTTTTTTTCTTCTATTTTTATTCTCTTTATAGAGCCCAACAAACTAACTTTTCAGTCATCTTTTATTTTATTTTTTTTTTTGTTATGATTTTACAATTACATACATACAATAATACAAATTCGTTATTGCACGTAAAAATTTCTTAAAATTTTTAATTTGTTATTACAACAAAATTGTTTTGAGAGACTCGTTTATAATTTTTTTTTTATATACATTTTCGAGTATTTTGTAAAGAGCTAATCCAAATTATTATTAATTCAATTGAATTTGAATGAATGATATTACTATTGTTTTATTTCCGCTTTTTTTTTTTAATGAATCAAACAAACTAATTTTTCATTCATCTTTTACTTTTATTATTAAATAATGATTTATGCGAAATACGAATTCGATATTGCACGTAGAAATTTCAAGATATATCTTATTTGTTAAACAAATCGTTTTCAGAGACGCATTCATATTTTTTTTTTCTTTTTTCATATATATCTTCGAATACTTTGTAACGGGTTAATACAAATTCAAATTATTAATTCAATCGAATTTATTAAACGAACGATTACGATGTAAATAGTCTCCTATTTTCTCTCTCTTTTTTTTCTCTCTCTCTCTCTCTCTCTCTTTCTCTCTCTTTCTCTGTTTTAAAATAAAAAAAAGAAAATAAATTTTAAATGAATTAATAGAAAATTGATAGCAAAACGTTCGAGAAAACTGCTCATTTACTTCGATTACGATTCGCTAATGGAAGTAAAAGGATACGTTTTGGTAGATACATACAGTCATGTTCACTATCAAGCTCGCAAATATCGCTCGACTTTATGAAAACGTTATATATATTATAGGTATGTTATACATAACGACACATACACACACCTACACACATATATATATATATACACATGAATAGATCGATGCACATGGCGTAATATAATAAAGTCGAGAATTACAAGAAGCGATAGAGGATGATAGTGGATGGGAAAATATGATTTTCGAATATACCCAGGTATATATCTATGAAATTAACATGTACTATACATATATCTCGAGTATAACAAACAAATTAAAATTAATATTAATTGGAAAAGATAACAATACTTGGGAAATTATTTACAATGCAAAACAATCGTCGATATTAAACTTTTCGATAAAGAATTTATATTTTTTTTGTCATTTTCTTTTTTTTTAATCTTGTACTTTTGTACAACGACAGTAAAGTACAGATGTATCTTATTTGCAAAATACAGAAAAGAAAGTGAGATATCAAATATATTATAATATAAAAGTACTATAAATATATTTTACTTTATATAATATTTATATATTTAACATTTTTCAATGGCTTTATATATATATATATATATATATATATATATATATATATATATATATATATATAAAGTGATAAAAAGAGAGAATTTTTAAAGCAGGTGAAACGCAAACATTTATTTTTATCGGGAAAAGTAAAATAAAAAAAAATTAAAAATAAAAACGGAACAAGAAAAAAGAAAATAGAAAAGAAATGCTTTCCTCAATCACTCGTGGAATACTCAAACGCGTGAACTAAACTAACGGAACACTCGGTGAGTTAAAGCTATAAAAGTTCCATCAGCCGAAGCAAGCCCTTGCTTTGTCTACGTTCTTGCACCCTTTAATTTTACCTCGGACAAAATGGAGCAACCCGAATGAACGCTAGGAAAGACCCCTATTATTCTCAACAAATTGGCAGGAATACATATACGATATACAAAGGGTAATACTCTCAAATGACCTCGTATTAATAAATGAACAATGATTACATAGCATTTGGTAATTATGGAGCTAATAGAAAAGTTATGCGAGACCCTGATCATTTCCTATCCAATTTAATTTGTATTAAATAATAGTTGACTAAAATCGATTAAGTTCGATATATATATTTTATTTAACAAATCATTTTAAACAGCATATTTTGTCACGTAGAAATAATTGAGAAAAACAAAAAAAAAATGAAAAGATTTGATTATATCTACTGAATATACAAATTTTATTCTTTCAAAAAATTCTACAGATATCTGATGGTTGATTTCCTGGGATATTTCATAAAAAAACGAAACTATAGAAAAATGAAAAAAGAAAAATAAAAAATAATCGAAAAAGATTTATTATACCGGAAACATAAATTTCATATTTTCAAACGATGCGAGCAAAATCGTGCGAAAAATCAATTACTTCGTTCCTCGAAAATTTTATCATAAAAAAAAAAAAATAAAAAGAAAAAAAATGGAATTGAAAAAAATAGAACCAGCAGAAAAAGAAATTAATAACGACGGATATAGTACATTTATATCTAACAAAATTTTGTGAAAATCTAACAATTTTGTTTGTCATTTGTTTTCTCAAGGAAAAAAAAAACGATTGAAAAAAATATAAACAAAAAAATCTATTACACAGGATATATAAATTCCATCTAACAAAATCAGACGATAGAAAAATCTAACTGCCGTTCTCTTTATTTGTAATTTATTTTGTCGTGAGAGAACGATTGAAAAAAAAAAAACAAAAAACAACGATTTCAGCACGTTACACAAATTTTATAATCCCAAAAGATCCTGCAGAAGATAAAACAAGTTATAAAAATAAAAATAAAAGAAAAAAAAGAAACAAAAAAGAAACAAAATAACGCAATCAAAAAAAATTTATTATGCTTGTGATATAAATTCTATACATTCAATAGATTCAAACAAAATCTTAAGACAGGACAATGAAATACAATACAACTGTGATACTTTCTTTCTTTTTCAATTTAATATCGAAAATAAACCGAACAAACAAAAGAATAAATAAACGAACTAAGAAACGAACAAACGAATAAAGATCTCGAATTATAACTATAACAAGAAGAAGAAAGGGTTAGTTCAAATAAAAAGAAAATAGAGAGAGAGAGAGAGAGAGAGAGAGAGAGAGAAAGAGACAAAGAGAAAACGGGTGAGGAAAAAAAGTGAGGGGAAAAAAAGAAAAATCATCGTTAGCCATTCTGATGAAAGAACACGGAAATTTGCGTTAAGTTCACCAACAACAATAACAACAAGTAAACAGTCACGAGGGTTAACGTTTATGCAGGATGCACGCCCGCACGCGACACACGGTATAAATTGTTATCGCCATACGTGGCGGAGGATAAATCGTTAATACGTCGTGTACGTGGCGCGCATCGTGAAGTAGAACAACGTGAATCGTTGCTCCGCTTGGGAACACTCTCTCTCTCTCTCTCTCTCTCTCTCTCTCTCTCTCTCTTTCTCTCTCTCTCTCCCCCTCTCTCTTTCTCTTTCTCTTGCACATTCCGTGAGTCTGTGTTAAAACGGAGGGAGATAGGGTGGAAATTGGCTAGAACCACCCTTACACAGGGGTCAAAGGTCGAACGGACATCCGTTTCACTAACACAGATGTACACTTGCACGCACTCTCCCTCGCGCACTCGCGTACAGATACCCATACACATATACATACACATATTCACCTGTATATGTATATATATATACATATACATATACATACACACGTAGATCGAATTTTGGTCGTGGTCGTTCGAAACTCGACCGCGTTTTCTAACTCTCACCCTCTGTTACATCCCCTCTCCTCCTCCTCCTCCTCCTCCTCCTCCGTCTCCACCACACCTCAAAGCTCACTTTTTTCTCGAGCTTTCCGAGTTTGCCAAACCCGTTCGAAAGGGTCGTATATTTTCGAAATACCGACGTAAAAAAATCCTCGATATATATTTGAGATCGAGCCTGACCACAGAGACGCGTTTTAATATCGTTCGTTCGTTCGTTCGTTCGTTCGTTCTCTCTCTCTCTCTCTCTCTCTCTCTCTCTCTCTCTCTCTCTCTCGCTCTTTCTCTTACTCTTTTCATTGCTTTTTCTTTTTTTTTACGTTTCTCTTTTATATAATATATACAACGACCTTAATTTTACGAATACAAGATTGGAAATTACGAATAAGTATACCGTTCGTCGACTTATTAAGAAGTACATAGTATCATTATCGGAAACTCAAAGAAAAAAAAAAAGAAAATGAAAGAGAGAAGGAAAAGAAAAAAAAAATAGCAGAGCGACTATTGTCGATGGAGCAAATATGTGCCCGAGCAAAAAGAGAGTTGATAATTAAACGGGAGAGCTTTTAATTTCCGTGCGATGCGATGCGATGCGATGCGATGTGATGTGATGTGATGTGATGTGATGTGATGTGATGCGATGCGATGCCAACAACACACTCGATAAGCTTAAACCGAGGAGTATCCTAACGTTGTATTTATGTGCGCCATTACGAACTCGAGTGAAAGCCCAATTAGAGTAATCGGTCCTTTAGATCGAAAGGTTGCTTTGTAAGCTCTTTCTATCTATCTATCTATTTATCTCTCTCTTTCTCTTTCTCTCTCTTTCTCTTTCTCTCTCTCTCTCTCTCTCTCTTTTTCTTTCTCTCTCTCTCTTTCTCTCGTCCTCTTTTTCCACACTATGTAATACTAACATACTGATACGTACTTATGTTTGAAACAACAAGCACGAGATCGTGTTCTAACGATGTTGAATTTTCTATTTCGCTTAACGAGAATTTGACGACAATTTTTTTTTGTTCTTTTATTTTTTTTTATTCCGTCTATTTTTTCTTTTTTTTTCTTTCTTTCCCTCACCCCATCATTATCTCTGCATTATTTGTAAGTGTCGTTTGTTATTGTCGACGTTGGTTTTTACATTCGTTGAACGAGTACTTAGAATTGTATTCTTAATTTCTTGTTTTTTCTTTTTCCCCAATCGTTAATGCACATTAATTGAAGTGTATATGATTAACGAGAACTTGAAAATGTTTACTTTCTTTTTTCCTTTAATTTTTTATTTATTTAATTTTCTTTTTTTAAATTCTTTTTCAATCATTAATAAACGTTACTTATTATTATCGACGTTGGATTAACGACATCGTTATTAATTATGTTAATTATTAATTGAATTGTATTATGCTAAATAAAAACTTGAAGGCATTGTTTGTTTTTCTTTCTTTAATAATTATTTTTCTCTGATTATTAGCGAATATTGATTATTAATTGAATTATATTTTCTAAATGAATAATTAAGAACATTTTTTATATACATTATACTTATATACATATATATTTATATGCATTAATGATTTATGATTCAATTTGTTTGTTAATCGAGGTCAACTGAGAATTAAAACAAAAATTTCTTTTCTTCTTTTTTATTTACAAAAATTTTCTTTTAAAAATTATAAATGTTTAACTATCATTATCATTACCATTACCATTACCATTATTGTTGTTGTTGTTGTTCTTCTTTTTCTTCTTCTTCTTCTTCTTCTTCTTCTTATTATTATTATTATTATTATTATTATTATTATTATTATTATTATTATTATTATTATTATTATTATTATTATTATTATTATGGTTGCTATTGTAGATACAGTTCGCTTTTTATTCAATTCATGAGTTGGAGAGAATTTATTCGTCGGATTGAATTATCGTCGAAGAAATCGTCGATTCCATTTTTCTCCAACGAAAGAGATAGAGACAATATCTTTTTCGGTACTTGGAGAATGTCTCGTTCACGAAAGTTGGTCGCACAGAGGGATGGTAATTTGATAGCACGGCTTAAAAGTTTTACAGGCCATCCTAGCCAGCGTTCCACGACTACGAGTACGACTACGACGACGACGATGACGACAATGGGTAGAAGGAGTGACGGGAGGGTGGCTACCCCTTAATAGTAGTAGCAGCAGCACGTCGAGCTATCCTACATTCACATTTAAAACGTCCGACCGTCTCGACCTCGTTTTCGTGCGACATTTTCGTGTCGTTCCGAATGCGTCCTCCTTCTAACATCCTTTGAACTTTTTATGTGACTATGTGTTAAATTGGACCACATTTTAACGACAAATGTGTGTATATATATATATATATATATACGTTTATGTATGTATGTATGTTGTATGTATGTATGTATGTAAACTTGATCGTTCAAATATTTCTTGAAATTTCTGTCGATATTATTTCATTAAATTGAGTGATTTTCAATTTCTATAAAATACAGTATATTGAAAATTATACTGGCGTTATAAAAAGAAATTTTGCATTTATAAATTTATAATGATATCCTTTTCAGAAAATAAGATTTGGCAATATAATAAGGTAAGTGAAAAAGATGGTTTTATAGATATCTGAAACTTTTTAAAAACTGTACTCTTACAACTTTATTGTCTTTTATTCATGGAAAAGAAATGATTGAAGATATATAAAACTATCGTATCGGTCCTATTAAAAAGAGAACGAAAAAGGAAAAGAAGAAATTGATAATAGCCGAAACGTTGAGTTTCGTTTAATCGGAAAAAAAAGAGAATTGAAGAATGTATTAAACCTTTTATAATTTAATATTTTCAGTGTCTAAAAAAAAAGAAAAATTATATAATATGAATTTCCCATATTTAAAACAAAATTATAGAATCCGTAACTATAATATAATTTTCATGTTTTAGAAAGAATTTTCTTTTAATCATTTATAATAAAATTAATTTTCTCCGTGTATATATAAATATATAATAAAAAATTATATAATGTAAATTTTGTTACTGTAATATTTTACATTACTATATACACATAACTATAATACAAAAATTTGTAACAGTTGCATCTTAACTAAAACCTTTCCTTTTAACTATCTATGATCGAATTTTGTTTCATGTTTAAAAAAATAATTATATATGGTATAATTTGAAACTTATACTATACAGTTATACTACAATTATTATAATATTCTAATGAATTGAATTAATATTATAAAGATTAATATTATAATTTAATAATATCTTAAATATAACATCAAAGAAATAAATAACAATTACATTAATTTATATATACATATATATAAATATAAATTATTTATACTTAAAGAATAATAATATTTTAAATGAACGATATGAATATGAACGATTATTCTTGTAACACAAAAAATGAAATAAAATTAAAAAAAAAAAAAATAGTAAGAAATATTTTTAGAAAGAACAAAAGAAAAATAAAAAAAGAAAAGAGAAAGAAATGTGTATGTGTGTATATATATATATATATATATATATATATATATATATATATATATATATCTGTTTGAGCGACTTTAAAACTACATAGATGTTACAGAGGTTTAAATATGGCGGTTAGAGTAAAGCGAGTTTCACGAAATCGACTTTAAATTCAATGTTTCGAAGTTCATTCCCCCATGCACCCTCGTCACCCTTCTATGTGTTTCTTTTCCTTCTTCCCCCCGAAGGTTTCATCCCCTTCGTCTTCTTCGTGCAAAGCCCCCCTCTCTTTCTCTCTCTTTCTCTCTCTCTTTTTCTTTCCTTTCTGTTTCCACTTGGCGGCGTGGAAGACGATCCACGTCTGAATGAAAAGCGGTCGGTTTAATGCCGTGCCGGTTAGACGTTCGAAAAGGGAAGAAGGAAACGCGCGATCGAGTTCCATCCAAGTAAAACGACCTCCCTCCTCCTTCTCCACCTTCTTCACCTCCATCTCCTTCTTACAGCCTACCCTTCATCGTTTTGCTTACGCGGCTTCGAAAGACGCGTCTCTCACTAGTTTTCCTATCTATCTATCTGTTCCTTTTCTTTGTCTGCTAGAGAGAAAAAGAAATGAAACGAGATACGAGCCAAGGGAGAGCAGAATGGTATAGTTGGGCAAGTCAGACGGGAAGAGAGTGTTGTTTAATAGTTAAGGGTCAAACTAATCTCTATCTATGTCTGTCCGTGCGAGCGTGTGTACATATCTGTATGTATCTCTGTGTATTATAAAAAAGTTAGTTTTTTAAAAAACATGACTAATTTTAGCCAAACTAATTTCTGTCCGTCCGTGTATGTGTATCTATTTATGTGTATATGTATTTGCGTAGGAGGAAGTTAGTTCAGATTCTACAAAAAATAAAGTAAAATTTATTCTACATTTATTTGGAAACTATTCTTTACAAAATATATAACGTTGTCAAGTTAATTCGTCTTAGATTATGTCAAGATAATATTAATCAACAGTGTGCTGTGAATTACAACTTGAAAGTATTTATAAAAAAAAAAAAAAGGAAAAAAGAAATAGAAAAAAGAGGAAAAACATAGAACGAAAGAGAGAGAGAGAGAGAGAGAGAGAGAGAGAGAGAGAGAAAGAGAGAGAGAATAAAAGAAAAGAGATAGACATCGTTTTCCGAAAGGAATTAGCTCGGAAATAATCTTGATTCCGAAGGTTCCATTGTCGAGAACGAGAAGAAGAGACATCCTTTTGTCACTCATCCATTCAAATTACTTCTTCGCTAAGCTTTGCCAGAAAACGAAGAAACGACATAATGTGCCGATTACTCGACGAGAATCGAGAATGGAAATCTATCAATTTAGTCTAATTATTGAATCTTCTTTTGATCGTTCTATCGATATGCCATCAACCTTATTATCTTTCAAATAAAGCGCAAGAAGAAATTGAATAGTAACGCGGTAGAGAAGAAAGTTTTATTCGTGAAAATTGAAATATGAATATTGAAAGAGAGAGAGAGAGAGAGAGAGAGAGAGAGAGAGAGAGAGAAAGAGAGAGAGAGAGAAATATTTAAACATTTAAATCTAAATCTGGCATCTACATATTGAACTTTGAATATTTAAATCTAAACATGGAATTCTGAATAGATATTGAAACCTAATCATAGAAATCTGAATCTGACATTAAAACATTGAACTTTGAATATTAAACTTCAGTACGTTGATCTCGGGACGTGAACATTTGAATATGAATTCTGAACATAAAGATCTAAACATTGAAATATGAACCTGGTATCTGAACTTTAATTTTGATCGTGAATATGTGAATGTGAACATCTGAACTTGAAATTTCAACAAGTTGAATTCCTGAACATGAACATCTGATCATTGAAATTTGACCCTGGTATTTGAACTTTAACTTTGATCATGGACATCTAAACTTGAAATTAGAATACGTTGAATTCTGAACGTGAATATCTAAACATTGATATTTGAACCTTAAATCTGAATGTGAACAACTGATTATTGAAATCTTAACATTGAAATCTGAATATGGCATCTAAATATTGAACTCTAAATATTTAAATCTGATATTTGAAATTTCAATTTAACATTATAACATTGAACTCTGAATATGAACATCTAATCTTGAACATCTGAACATTGAACTCTGAATACTGAAATTTGAACCTGGTATCCAAATATTTAATTCTGAATAATTAAATTTAAACATGGAACTCTGAATATCGAGATCTAATTTCTGAAATTTGAACATTCAGATATTAGAACATTAAACTCTAAACATGAACTTGAAATTTGAACCTGAATATAGATACTGAACCTGATATTATGACATTAAAACTTAATATATGAACATTAAAATATTAAAATCTTTATTTAATATTTGAATATTGAATTTTGTACATTGAAATTTAAACGTAACATATGAACATCAGAACACTTAAAACATAAACGTAAGGAATCTGGACACTAATATCTTGACACAAACAGTATAAGATAGAAATTTGAACTTGATATTTAAACAATAAACATTAAGTTTATATAGCTTATACATTAACATTTGAACACTAAACTTGAACATTAAATTAACCTATACATGAACATTTAAGTATAGCAATCTATACAGAAATGTCTAAACCTAAACATTTATAAATTAAAATCTAAATATTAAAATTAAAACGATGAAAACAGTATTCTGAAAACTACAAATTGTATACGTGTAATTCAGAGTATATTCTATGAAGGTTTACATTTTATAGGAAGTATTTTATAGGAGAGATAAGATCAAAGTTGTTGGTTGTGATAGCGGATGAGATGCTACGAAGAAAACGTTTTCTTAAAGCTGTACAGGCAAGCTTGCAAGACAATAAGTTCCATAAATACGCTTCGTTGTCTTTATTCGTCATAAATCGAATGAAAGATTAGATGAGTAGGAAAGGTCACGTAAAAGTGTCGTTACAAAAACGAATATAAACTAGAGATAGCAATCGCTGCTGATCTTTTCGTTTACTCTACTCCATTCCCTTGACATTTAAATAATCATAACAAGAACGATATACACGCGGAAAAGGATAGAAAGAGATTCTTCATAAATTTTCTTATTTATTATTATACGATAATTCGAAAAGGAACAAAACTTACAATTATTTCTAGTAAATGAGATTATTGTATTATTGTGAAAATACATTACAAAAAAGTGCACAAAAGAAAAAGAAAAAAGAAGATAATAAGAATGAAGAAAAAGTAGATAAGATAAAAAAGATGATAAACCTTTTTGCCAATACGAAAAAAAAAATAATAAGGAATATCTACAAATCAAATGGATCTCTAAACTTTAACATTAGAAAATGAATAAATCTTTACATTAAGAACATGATCGTTTAAATATTTAAATCTGAATATTGAAATTTAATCCATGATGTGGAGAACATTAAAAAATTAGAATCCGAGAAAAAATCTAAGAATAAACAAATCTTTAAACTTCAACATTGAAACCTGATTATTTAAATGTTTAGAACAGAACATTGAAATCTAAACTTGAACGTGTGAACGTTAAAAAATCTAAACCTGAAAAAAAATTTGGAAATGAACACATCTCTGAACTTCGACATTAGAAACTTTTAAGATTACTTGAATATTTAAATATAGCCAATAAATAGGGGAAAAAAAAAGAATTTCTGAAAATGAACGCATCTTCAAACTTCGCCAATTAAAATGTAATTATTAGAACATTTCAAATTTGAACATAAAAATTTAAATTTAAATGTGCAAATGTTATAAAAAATCTCTATCCGAAAAAAATAAAAAAAAAAAATAAATAAATAAATAAAATAAAAATATCTGGAAACGAACGAGATCTTTATATTGGAGTCTGATTATTTGAATATTTAAATTCAAAACATCGAAATCAAAAGATCGAAAGACTCATTAAAATTGAATTTTACTATAGAAATTTTTAACTTGAAGTTTAAATATAGATATCTGAACATTGAGATTTGAACTGAATCGTCGACTGACCGACCAACCAAACGACCAAACTGTCAGATGCCGGCAATTAGCACGATGCGATTTGCCGATGGTGATCCCCTTTAACGAGCTTCCGATAAAAGAAGGAAATCCGCGTCAGGGATGGAAATGTTTGGTAATCTAGGATCTCTGCCTGCCTATCCAACTTTCCATCGTTTCTCTTTCCTCTCTCCTTTTTTTTGTTTTTTTTTTTTTTTTTTTTTATTTTTATTCCTCTCTCCGAAATCCCATCTCGTTGGTCTCCGTTGGTTTTTTATATGACAAGTGAATATTTCGTGCTCAAAAAAAAAAGGAGAGGAAAAAAATAAAGACAAGTAAGAAGGAACAATAAATCAATACGATTTAGTTCATTCCATTTTTTCCTTCCTTCTTTTACCCTCCTACTATCATCATCTACCCACTTCTCCTTCTCATCCACTACTTTCATCTTGCTAGCCCTACATCCCAACGAAGAGAAATGTCTCTTTGAAAAAGGAATATTCGATAAACTTTAAGGTACGCTTGAAAAAGCTTCGGGAAAAGTAAATTTCGCAATAGTATGGCAATAGCAAAGGGACGTGCTATTCTTGTCGTAATTCAACCGGTTCGACGATACAATAAATAAACGGCGAGCAAAAGAAAAAAAGGAAAAAAAAAAAAAGAAAAGAAAAAGGAAAAAAGTGAAAAGAGGTAATCGTTGGAGAGGCATTGAGGG
Organism: Vespa crabro; assembly: GCF_910589235.1. NCBI lineage: Eukaryota > Metazoa > Arthropoda > Insecta > Hymenoptera > Vespidae > Vespa > Vespa crabro. The sequence continues at coordinate 7,087,052 of NC_060965.1, forward strand.
AAAAGTCGATGACAGCTTCGATTCGCATCTCTCTCTCTTTCTCTCCCTTTCTCTCTCACATTGTAAATATTCCTAGACACATAAAACCACGAGATAGATAGATAGATAGATAGATAGATAGATAGATAGATAGATAGATAGATAGAGATAGGATAGATAGAGATAGAGAGATAGATAGATGGATAGATAGATAGATAGATAGATAGATAGATAGATAGATAGAAAGAAACGCCTCGTCCTGACATAGGAGAACCGGGCACGACGTTAGTACGTTACTCGAGTCTATACTGCGGATAAACTATCCCACCCTATTTCACCCCTATTTCACCCCCTTCTACTCTAGTTCCCTGACGGCACCAGCAAGCCTCTTCTTCCTGAAACCTCTAGCAATATAAAGGGTGTCCCAAAATTGTTAACCATATATTCGTTTTTATCACTTAAACCTTTGTAATCGTTTGTAAGGTAATAAAAAAAAAGAAGAAAAAATAAAAAGAAAAGAAAAAAAAAAAAAGAAAACATTTCTCATTATTCGAGTATATAGCAAAATATATTTAACGAATAAGAATGTAAATAATTACACAAGGTATAATAAATTTAATAAATATAACAATGAACGTTTTAAATAAATGTAATTTCAATCGACTTTATAACACCCTGTAGATATATACACAAGTCACATTTCTCCTCGTTCTATAGTGTCAGAGTCTGCCTATACTAGCACAAAAGCTCAGAACGTTCTCTCTCGTCCGTGAGGAAGTACGACAGTGAACTTTATTATGCACGTCGAAGCGGCACCGACAGCCCTGTCACGCGAGTTGGGACAGCATGGGACGACACGCGAGCGAGCCTATTTCAATGGTAATAAGCTACGGTGATGGCCGGATGATCAGCGAGTATGCTAAATATCTATATATGCGTCAGGACAAAAGCATTACCTATATCTATATCTATTTATGTAAATATATATATATATATATATATATATATATATCTCAGTATCTATTTTATATATATACGTATGTATGTGTGTAAATATATATATATATATATATATATATATATATATATATCAGTATCTATTTTATATATATACGTATGTATGTGTGTAAATATATATATATATATATATATATATATATATCAGTATCTATTTTATATATATACGTATGTATGTGTGTAAATATATATATATATATATATATATATATATATATATATACATAACATTTTTTAAATATTCATCTTTATTCGTTTCCCTAGATTACTTTATAGTTTAAATATTTTATATTTTAACATGCAATTATTAAATATACTTGTCAGATATCGATTATTGTGCAGACCTTTTAAATATTCAACGTCACTTGCCTACTAAATTAGTTGGTAGTTTAACTATAGTTTAAGACTTCTCCTCTTTCCCCCCCTCTCTCTCTCTATATATACATGTGTGTGTGTGTGTGTGTGTGTGTGTGTATATACATAATTTTTTTAACATATAATCATCTTATGTACTTCTTCTAATGATTAATTTTGATCAGTCTACATTATAAAACAACCATGATAAGTTATGAATGATCATGTCTGGAGTATAGTATTTAGATAATAGTGTTTATATATATATATATATATATATATATATATATATATATATATATTTCGATGTTCGTACAACATCGGTTTCAAATTTCTATGTTTAAATAAAAATATTCGGATATCAAATTCATATTGTATCATAAACATTTGAATATTAAGATTTCAATATTTAATAAAAATAACAAATATTATTATTAATTACATTGCTTCATTGGCATATCACGAAATTCGACACTTAATCAAATTCTATTCTAATTATTTTGAACACGTTCATTTTATAGCACGTATATATATATATATATATATATATATATATATATATATATATATATATATATATTGGTTCATGTCAAGACTATAGCGATCTCTCTCTCTCTCTCTCTCTCTCTCTCTCTCTCTCTCTCTCTCTCTCTCTCTAGTTTGTTCTCTCCCGTTCCAGGTCCCTCTGCAAGCGTTTAGTTGCGTCACAGGTCCCTGGCGTCGCGACGCCACGCGATAGAGACGTGCCAATCAATTAGCGACGGTGCTGTAGGTCGTACCTCCGATGATGCATCGGAAACGCCATCGACAACGACGACGTCGTGTTCGTTTGGGGCCAATGGGACTACCAAATGCCTAGCTTGCATTCTAAACAGATGCTTCTAATCGTATCTCGCTTGTCCACCTTCTATTCTATCACCTATTTTTATTTCTCTTTGTCCATTAAATTTTTCACCTAATTTCGTAATAATATTATAATTTTAATTGGGGCCGTTATCTTTTTATATAAATAAAATAAAATGAATTATCATGCCATTTTTTCTTTCTCTTTTCCTTTTTTTTTTATTTTTAATTTTAAACAATAAAAATTCATTTCATTGGAATTTTGTAATTTTCGTGGTACATTTCGATCGAACGAATGCATCGTTTTTCTTTTCTTTGGTTTTTTTTTTAAGTTAATTAGTAATTAAAATTATATACACGCAATGCATTTCATGTATTTTTTCAACATTACATTATTTTTTCAATAATGTATGTACGGAGTTTTGTGCTAAATGAAGATATAATATAATGATATAACATCATTTTATTTGAAATAGATTCATAATTTTATACGTTTTAATACGGATAATCGTTTTTTTTTTCGATTTTTATTTAATCATAGAAAAACATTATACCCGCAATAAATTTCATGTCTCTCTAATTACGTTTCCAGTTTTCCATATAATTATGGCTCGAGCTAATAAATAAAACTAAAAAAAAAGAAAGAAAAAAAAATAAACTTCGATTCAATATTTGTAATGGTTGTACGTTCGATCGAATAAAATGATCTATTTAATTAATGTTTCATATAAAGCAGGTGATAAACTTCGTTTTCTTTCGGAAATATATTTGTAAGTTTGTATGTCCAATCAAATAAATATATTTCATTTTTCCTTTTTTTTCTTTTTTTTTTTTAATTGAAGTTCACCCGATAGATACAACACAAATTTCATTTTCATCGTACGTTCTCATAAGCTTTTATCCTAAATCCAAAATCACCGAAGGATATATATGAAGTTTTACGCACACATGTATCGACTCGATGAAGATCGATAAATAAGACTAAGAGAACGGACGAAAACGCATTATCGCCGCGAGAAAGTTTTGAGCCCACGAGCGAGAAGTTCGCTCCATTAACGGAATAATCTAGTTGCCCGATTATAACGATAATTAAGGGTGCAATATCAATTTACTTATTAAGACCCTATTTCGGTACGCATAAAGAAAAAAGAACTCGAAGTTGAGCAGTAAACGCCAATCTGAGTTATAATCAGCTGTATAATAGAAAAAAAAAATTAAAAAATAAAAAACGAAACGAAATTTGAAACTTTCTTCGTATTTACGATGAGAATCACGAAAAAATAAAACATCTTTTGTATATTCTTAAACTGAAAAAAGGATGTTAGAAATTTTTTAATAAATTAATATTATGGAATTAAATCAAAACAATACATAAAATTTTATTTTGACAATTTTAATTTACTTGTGTTAAAAAATGTATAAAATTGGTTATTTAGGGGTATACACATGAAGACAGTCTAAAAAAAATAAAAAAAATAAATAAATAAATAAATAAAAATAAAAAATCGTATCTTTTATCTTTCTTATTTAAATATTCAAATCGTTTATATGAAATATATTGTCTTTATATTTCTAAAAATATCACGGAGTAAAAAAATTTAATCGTATCGTAAATTTTAAAATTCTCTGTTCGATCTAGAAAACGGTTATTCGATTTTGAAAAAGTGTCAGAATATTTCTATGACTCTGTCGAGTATTCGAGGCTGGATAACGTTGCGACGACCTATTTATACATCACGTCAGAGACGCCATTTTCCCTTTATTGCCGTCACTTCGCCTAACTTTTATCATCGATGGATCGTCAAAAGTTATCTGAGAAAATGTTCCCTTCTCTCTCTCTCTCTCTCTCTCTCTCTCTCTCTCTCTCTCTCTCTCTCTCTCTTTCCCCTTCTTTCCTTTCAAATCCACCATGAGCATGCCTCCGTCAGTTGGAAAACTACGAAAAACCAACTCTGTGCCAAACTGGGAGAAAAGTTGAAAAATATGAGTAAACGTGTCTCTGCGTTTCGATGGAATCCAATATCAAACAGGTGAGATAAAACAGGTATAAGATAGAAGAACGTAGAATTTCAATGGAAAACTGAAATTTTGCAACTCGTAGATCAACTAATGCAAATACCCAGATAAAATATTACAATTTATCTTAGGGAGATCCTGGATATCAGTAAAGAAAGAGACAGAGAAGAAGAGAGAGAAAGAGAAAGAGAGAGAGATATGGATAGAGACAGAGTGCTTGAGAGAGAGAGAGAGAGAGAGGGAGAGAGATATGGATAGAGACAGAGAGCTTGAGAGAGAGAGAGAGAGAGAGAGAGAGAGAGAGAGAGAGAATAGTCTGACTTATTATCGAGCGAAAGAACAATTCCAACACGGTTTCCATGGTACGTGAGGAGAACTCTCTACGACAATAACGAGCGTTACTTATACTCACGTTCCTGTGTAATCGCTTCTCCCCGAGCAACTTTCCTCGCGCGATAGGGAGAGATCTTGATAATTAGCACCCACCTACTACTATCTGCGAGCGCGTACTCCCCACTCCATTCTAGCATCCTGCCACTACCTCCCACCACCCACCCAACTCTTACTTCTCTGCACCTTCCCCTTTAACCCCTTTTCGTCTCGCCAAAATTAACCGAGAGTCACATATATGCCAAGTTTTGCATGTACAAGTCTCTCTCTCTCTCTCTCTCTCTCTCTCTCTCTCTCTCTCTCTCTCTCTCTCTCTCTCTCTCTCTCTCTCTCCCTCTTATTTTACTTCTTAGTGTGCAGTTGGTATACTTTAGAGATGTGAAAGAGAGAGAGAGAGAGAGAGAGAGAGAGAGAGAGAGAGAGGTAGGTTAGAAACGAGGCTAGCTACCTCTATCCTAGCTGAGAGTCTAATTAGGACAAGATTTTCAGCTGACGGATCGTGACAGGGTAACTTCAAATGAGTAGTTTATACGAACTTTATCTTTTTCTTTTTCTTTTTCTTCTTCTTTTTCTTTTCTTTGATAAGACTTTAATCTTTACATTATTGATAATTGAGATAATTAGAAAAAATTACATTGTCTTTTTCAATGATCGAACAAATTCCATATCGTCCTTGTTAATTTTGTTTGAACTATAATGATCATTCGTTATTTTATGAAAAAAAAAAAAACATTGTTGATAAATAAAATATCAAATCTTTAATAAAATAATAAGATCTATTAATTTTATTATTTATAAAAATATTAAAATTTATTTATAATTGATAAATAAAATACAAATATATTATTATATTGATATCATAGATCACACGAAATGTAATTTTTTTCCCTTTTCTTTTTCTCCTTTTTTTTTTATAGTACCATACTTAATAATTAATACAGTACAGGTGTTAGGTGGAATAAGTTTTCTCATAATATACTAATGGTATGGAGTAATTAGTCGTGTACCAAGTTGCGACGAGAAGTTACGTCGATCCCTATCAGTTTGGTTACTTTGTCCTGAGTTGCCATCGATGCTATGTACGTATCCTATTCGAAATAAACCGAGCAAGTTTCGAAATGCGGCCTTCTAACTTCTCTCTCCCCAACGTAATTTGCGAAACGCATCTCTTAGTCTATCTAAATATCTCACTTCCACGGCTATTATCTTGATAACAAAGATATATTTAACGGATAAACATTTTCGAACTAACGTTTGACATTTCTCTATGATAGATAATAATATATAATATATGATTAACCACGTGAATCAATTCAATCGATTTTATTTAATTAATTTGATTCGATTTATAAATCCATTTCGACGAATTATAATTAATAAATTCGATGAAATTTATAAATCGATTCGATGAATTTCAAACAATCTTAATGATATTTGAAAATATAAAAATATTGATGTACAAACAATTTTGACAAAATTTATAAATCAATTAGATCAAAAAAAAAAGAAAAAAAGAAAAAAAAGAAAAAGAAAACGAAAATCGTCAAAAAAAATTTGGTAAGATTTAAGAAAAAATTTAATACAAATTGTCTTTTCGAATTTTATAAAAACAATTAAATTATAAATAGGATTTTAATTAAAAATAACAATTAAAGAAGACATTCTTCATTGAAATGAGAGAAAACGATAATATATCGAGAAAGAGAGAGAGGGAGAGAGAACGAGAGAGAGATAGAGAGAGATAGAGAGAGAGAGAGAGAGAGAGAGAGAGAGAGAGAGAGAGAGAGAGAGAGAGAGAGAGAGAGAGAATTAATTTTATCAACGCCAGCATTGGGATGTCGTAATCGCAACGGAACTGAACGATGACAATACCATTTGTTCGAAAAGGTAATAAACGTGGTTTTCATCCGTGAGATGTTATTGTTCCTCACCAATGCAGAGACTCGAAAGTTCACACTTGAGTGACTCGAATACGCTTCACGTCTTTTCATGTATGTATGGGTATATATATATATATACATATATATATAAACGTAAAATATATATAAACACGTGTGTAGATAACATGGTACATTCATAAAGATGATTTACGATCTTCTCTGATCTTGAAATGTCTCTTACACTTGCATTCCAGGACAAAATCTGTCGCCCATTAAATTGACAACTTCAGAAGAAAGCCGTTTAAAAGTTGTTACGATTTCAGTTTCTTGGCGTAACGTTCGGAAGAACTTTTTCCTTTTTATTTTTATTCCTTTTCTCATTCCTTTTCTCTCCAATACAACTACTTCCTGCTTCTTTCGTAGCAACCAATCGCAACGCTGAAATAGAAAGAGAGAGAGAGAGAGAGAGAGAGAAAAAGAGAGAGAGAGAGAGAAAGATAGAGAAAGAAAGAGGAAGAGATTCACCTCTGTTTCGTCCGATTTTACTTGTTTGCCTTTCCACCTCGCCGCTTTGGATTTCCCTCGACGAGGAAAAGTTTAATGGGTTATGGGAAAACGACGTTCGCTTTCTTCGAATCTTGAAAGACACAACGCCTTTCTATTCGTTCCACGGGATATTATTATTAAAATATACAAAGAACTGAACGTTTAATTACACGTATATATCTGTTGTTTCATTGAATAAATTACTTTTTTGGATAAACGCAATGATATATATTTAGCAAATTCGAAATAATTTTGTAAGAAGATATTGAAACTATAATAAAACGATGTTACAATTCCTCTTAATTATAGTTTAATTCTTATAGACAGTAAAGAAATATCAGTATACGTATTTGTTTTTTGAATTTGTATCAACGCAACGTTATAAATATCTTTATTAATAATAAGGGGAAAAAAATAAAGAAACTATCTTATAAGAATTAATTAATTTTAATATTTCTTTGAACGCGTTGAAAATAGAAATAAATTTTTCTTTTCGTGTTCGACGGCAAACAATGTTGAATAATTTTTATTTGCAATAAATTTATTTACAAAATAAATCCCATGAAATAAATCAAATAATCTCTTTCTCTCTTTACACAAACACACACATGAGAGACCGCGCGAGCGCACACACACACACACACAAGTGGGCGCGCACGAATACACAAGTACACATAGACAGATAGAGAAAAAGAAAAAGAATGAGAGTATAATAGAAAGAGAAACAAGAAATATAGAGGGTAAGTGAGATTATGGATTGCAATCCGACGATGGTTAGCCCATAGGTCTCTTGCAAGTTGAATACCTCGGTAAACCAGACTCACAATCAGCAAGCGAAGGGATCCGAAGCAAACCACCATAGGAAAACGGAATACCGAATACTACCGGTACTACTACTTGCTGTTGCTCAACATCCATGACCTGTCCTTATATCCGGTTCCTTTGACGCGAATATAATACGAACAAGCTCCCTCTTATTCAACCGTAGCGAAACACCTGCCTTAATACGAGCCCGAATCCTCCACCCTTACTCCCACATTCTCTCTCTCTCTCTCTCTCTCTCTCTCTCTCTCTCTCTCTCTCTCTCTCTATTGCTTGCTTGCTTATTGCTTGTTCCATAGAAGGGTAACACACGAAAGGGGTGATGAAGCGAGTCAGCTCGAGAATAGCAAACAATAAGCCGAATAACGTCGTCTCTTCCCCCTCTCTCTCTCTCTCTCTTTCTCTCGTTCTCTCTCTTTCTCTCGCCCTTTCTTCTAGTTTTCGACTTTCATTCGGTCGATTGATTCGAATTAAATGCGACGATGGATTCTTTTTCTTATTCTTAACTCATTCTTATTCTTCTCATCATTTTCGTCAAAAAACTGAAATTAGTTAAACGTAGATAGATAGGTTAGTCCATTGGTTGATTGGTTGGTTGGTAAATGGATAGATAGATAGATAGATAGATAGATAGATATATAGATAGATAGATAGATAGATAGGTATATATCTAGCCAGGTTAGCTAGACTAGTCCTCTTCTCGTGCGCGATTCAGCGAATTTTAATAAAAAGCGGGTGAAAGAATAGAAGGAAGGAGGAGAGGAGAGGGAACGTGGGACCGGGGAAACTCTCGACTTTTCTTCGAATTTCAATTCGCGATTATGCCAGTATAATCCACGTTTCCTTACTCTCCTTTATCTCCTATGAGACTTTCCGTAAGGATATCATCTCTGGGTTACAACTTGTGAGTTGATGGTACGCGAGAGAGAAAGATCTTATAGAATATATGAAAACAATCGAAAATTTTTCAACCTGCTTTCTTTCATTACGAACTTACTTCTAACTTTGCTCGCGTGTATTTTTTTTTCCTTTATTATAATTTTATTTTATTTCTTCTTCTTTTTTCCTTTTATTTTTAGTACGATTATTCTAAAAAAAAAAAAAAAAAATTATAAAAAAAAAAGAAAGACAAGGAATTTTTTTTCATTATCTGTATCAACGACAGAATACTTGCTTTGTATATCTAAAAGAAACAAGACAGAGATAGACAAATAGATAGATAGATAGATAGATAGATAGATAGATAGATAGATAGATAGATAGATAGATAGATAGATAGATAGATAGATAGATAGATAGATAGATAGAGAGAGAGAGAGAGAGAGAGAAAGAGAGAGAAAAAGAGATAATCTTTCAATTTTTCTTCCACTTTTTCAAAATTCATCAAGAAAAAAGAGAGAAGGTGGAAAAAAGATAAAGGGAATTCGGTAAAATCCAGAGGCGAGTTTCCTCGTTGTGGTAACGCTAATTGCGTGCGATCGTCCGATCGGTTAGGATGACCCAATGAAATCGTTCGAATGGATAACAAAAGCTCGATCACTTTGAGGATCGTACCATTGTCCCGTGCAGCGTGAAATTCACGTTTCACGGATGGATGGGGAAAAATTGCACTCGCTCGAGTTAGAACTGGAACAAGCTCTATGTGCACACGATCAGAGAGAGAGAGAGAGAGAGAGAGAGAGAGAGAGAGAGAGAGAGAGAGAGAGAGAGAGAGAGAGAGAGAGAGAGAGAGAGAGAGAGAGAGAGAGAGAGAGAGAGAGGGTGGTGGAAGGGGAAGAGAGAGGACGAGGATGAGGTAGATCTCCTATACTTGTGTCTGTCTGCCTTTCTACTTTCCTGGAAGAGAGAAAAGAGAATTCGAAACGAAGAGAGCAAGTTGGCTGGACAAACAACGTTTTCGAAGGCTCTGATATAACACATCAAAGCTTGCTTCGTTATCGAATTTGCGACGGTGAAAACTGCTCTTTAAGAGAATCCACCAGAAATGTCGATGTGCGGGACATGATATTGTTTCGTTTATGATTGGCTGGCTTTGAAATCCATCAACGTTTTTTTTTTTTTTTTTTTTTTTTTTTTTAATTCTTCTTCTTCTATTTCTTATTCTGTTTTATTTAGAAAATTATGAAGAGATTATGAAGAGAATTAATACTTTTAGCGAGACAATATGAAACGTCATTGAGAAAACTAATCTTTGATTAATCATAAAATATTTGTTTGAATAATGAGTGATTTTTTCAAGTATACTTTTTGTTTCTTTTTTTTTTTTTTTTTCATAGAGAAAATTAGTTAATAGATAATAATAATGATTATTATTTTATTGAAGGCACGCTGTTATAGTTAGGTCCTATTAACACACCAGAGACTTTAGTCCAGCTAGTGCATAACATGAATGATTTACTGCGAGAAATTTTTTGACTGTGTAGCAGATCTCAATGACAACTGCCTTTTGTATTGTCAATACATCTGGTATCAGGTATAGTGAAGCCAGGACCTCTCTTAAAGTCTTAAGTATGATGACGATATGACTGGAACTATTCGGACAATGTTTTCACATTGTTTTCATCATTACAACTAGTTCCGAGTATTTTGATATTTTCTCATGATGATCATAATTATTACGGCTGAAGGGTATAGCTATATCAATTAAGGTGACTGATTTTGTTTTTTTGTCCATTATTGTTAAATCTGATCTGTTATGGTCTCTGGATGATTATTATTATTATAATATTATTATTATTATTATTTTATATTATACATTATATATTATTTTTTAGTAATATATAAATATATATACATATATATAATATTTGTAGTATTATTATATATCTATTACTGATATTTTTTATTGAACATATTCCATATAATAAAATACAATATCACACTATTAAATTGACCAATAAGTAATAACAAAATTGTTAATATAAAATACTGAATGCCTGTAAAATATTAAAAATTCCAATATTACTTATTGGCGAACCTAATAAGAAATAAAATTCTTATCTTTTACTAGAAATTCCAAGAAGTATCATCTAAAAACACTTCATATAAGGTAGCCCAAGTTCTCTAAACTATTTCGAGTTTAATAGTAATATTAAATTTACTTGATAAATAGCTTCTATCTGGTTTATGTCTAATATTATTTCGTTTAGAAATAGTAAAATAGACTATATGGAAACTTGAATCCTGTTAAAAAGAACGTTGCTTTGAGATCGAATTTTGAATAAATTGTGAGATAAATAGAAATAAAATTACATCGAGCGTATAAAATAAATCCAAAAAATACGACATTCAAAGTCAAAGATCATTTTATCTTATTAAAAATCTCAAATAGTATAATTTAAGAAATCCTTTATTGAGAGTAGCCTAAGTTCTAAACTATTTCTAATTTAATATCAATACTTGAAATTTAGTACTTCCGAAACATTTTCTGATCTTCAAATATAATAACAACAACGACAAGAACAATAATTATAATAATATTAATAATAATAATAATAATAATAATAATAATAATAATAATAATAATAATAATATATATAAATATATTATTCTTATATTTATAAAAGATACATTTTATAAATAAATTAATAACTAAACTATCTGCTTTATAAAGCGTTGTATGAGTATCATCCGACGAAAACGAAAAAAGAAGAAAAAAAGAAAGAGAAAGAGAGAGAGAGAGAAAGAAAGAGGGAAAAAGACAGATAGAGATACGTAATTTGTTGGCTTTGGACGTTAGCGGAAAACACACAGGCACATATATGGACATACAGATCACACGCATATGCCGGCGAATAAATTTTGAGTTGGCCGAATACCAACGATAAAATAAATCCGACTGGCAAAGGGTTAAAAACCGTTTAACGCGATGCACCTTGGAAAATTATTGTATGTACATACGATTCCAGATTCAAAAACACGTTTATTATCTTCAGTCGTGTGAATAGCAATGATTCGACGAACTAATTCAAGAGCGTCGTAAGCGGATATTATGTCATAGCTTGCCTTTTGGCTGCCACCAACGCTTAATGTTGTCTTTTTCCTGCCACTCAACGTCCACGATTCTCTCTCTCTCTCTCTCTTGTAAATAGAGTTACGGATCGTTGCATCCGTAACTCCTACGAAAATTTAATCGTCCTTTCCTAACTGCCCAACCCTTATCAAGTATATATACCTATGAAGTCCTCTGATTAACTAGTTTCAGTTTTGAGCTCACTCACACATTCCAATATATTCCAATAAATATAAATATAAGTATTATATATGTATTGTATATATATTATACATATATATATATATATTATATATATATGTATATGTATATTTAATTATGTTATAGATTAAAATGATATAAATATATAATATATAGAATAAAGTTATATGATCCTACGAAATTCTCTAATTAATTAGTTTATTATTCACATACATTCAGTTGTAAACTCATCCACAGCATACCATTAATATAAGATTATATATTATATATTGCATATATTATATAGAATATATATAATTAAATATATATATATATTTAATTATATTATATTATATTATATTATATATTTATTTAATTATATTATATATTTAATTAAATATATATATATATATACTTAATTATATTATAGATTAAATTCATATATTTTATATACCTATAGGTATACCTATATATTACTGACATAAATGTATATCGAATTAATATTTATTTAAATGTCATTACGTTATCTGATGATTTTTTTGTTGAAGAGTAATGTTGAAAAATTATAGTTTTAATATGTAGTTAATATGTTTTTAGCTTTTCAAATGTAATCTAGTAAAATGATTCATTAAATTACTATAGAATTATTTTATGATTGTACAGACATACAGATTGTAAGTAAACATTATATTATGTTAATCACATTTGCGGTATAAACCATTTGTGTCTTAGTAATTGATTAAATTGTCTTGTGTTTCTTTCCAATTCCATAACTGATAAATTATAATATTATATTATTTATAATAATTATAAATAAAAATTAATGACTGTGTCTCATTTTATAAATTTCTGTCTTTTGGTAATCCATTTATTTTTGTATTTTCTTGTGATTTCATAAACATAAAAGAATAGAAAAACAATAGTAAATGAAAATAATACGATTAATATTCTCGTAAATATCCAAATAACTAACGAATTCATAATAGAACTTTTTATTTTGTTGAATTATTTATTCTTGTTTATACATCTTTGAAGTTATTATCATTTGAAGCGTGACTAATCTTTAGCAGATATAAAGAACGTTATTGGGATCACACAGTTTGTTAAAATTCAAAGCGCCATAACTCAATGATACATCAATGAAAAGGTACATTGTCATTACTCGTTGAACTCTACAACTTTTATCAGACTTAAAATATCGATTTTTATTTAAGAAAATTGTTATGGCTATCATATTTTGACAGCAGTATCCTCTACGAAATAACTGCGATAGGTATTACATTTCTCTCTCAATACCTAGCAACTCTTATTTGAAGCTTTTGTTTACAAAATGTATAGAAAAAATGAAAAACGTATAAAACAATTTTACATTAAATTTAGTTACTATTTTATTAAAGCTATTATGTTATTCAAACCAAATGTTTGAAATTAATTTAGAATAAGAAAACTAATAATAGTTTAATAAATTCGATAAATATTCTAGAGTGTTCACTTTTCTTTTAATAATATTTATTAATACATATTATAATATTTTAGGTGTTATTTGACAAACGAAGTTTATAATTTTTACTTGAAATTTATTTTTTTCAGATTCCAGTTTTATTAAGATTAGTATTATTGTTTTTGTATACATAACATAATTCACACATTAATATCTCGTTGATTATTAACTTTAAGTCTATACTTAATAGTTTTCTTTAAAAATAACTAATAAAAAAATGTAATTAATTATAAAAAAAAAATTATGTTCCATAAGAAATACCAAAACTTTTGGTTTAACTGGAATTCGGGTGTTTTATTTCGTACTCTTAAAATATTTGATTAAATCATTAAAATTTTTTCAATATATATATATATATATATATATATATATATATATATATATATATATAAATACATAAATTTTTCTATTTCTTTTAACAAAGAAGATATTCAAGCCCGTAATCATTATATAAAAAATAAACAATTTCGTATGCACCTACAATTTCAATTAAATCATATTCTTATGAAAATTGTATAGAAACACACATACAGTTAATTATATATATGAAATGGAAAGACAATATTACCAATGATCGATTTCACTTTTTAATAAACTTGGACGTCAACCCAGACAGAAATAACACGATATCCTCCATCCCCTTTCTCTTTACTCGACACTTTCGAAATTCGCTTTATCATTGAAAGCGTATATCGGATAATTAAATAAAATTAATTCCGTTGTGTAACACTCAACCTCAAACTCTTCCGGCTCGGCTCGTTCACTGACTGACGCTCTCGTTCTCTACCACCCCCCTTAACACCTTCTCCCGCTCCTCTCCTCGATCCAACCCGAATAAATGCGAATCGATGGATGATCATCCTTTCAATCAACGTATCATTGTTTGCTTTTATGATCAATGCAAGTATCGGCCAACAACGACTATAACGATAGAAAGGACCGGCAATCATTTTGTTTTTATCAATAACTATAAATTCACGTCGATATTTGAAACTGATAGAAGGCGATTATCAATATAATCAAAGAGAAAACTGTGCGGCCAAATTTAACCGACGATATTACCTATTAACTTTAATCATTTTTCATTTGATGAAACGGGTTATCGTTAAAAAACGATCATGATTTATGTTAATATACAATAATCTAACGACTGATAATGCTTCGTAGATCGTTTTTTGTTTACGTACGTCATTCCGTCAGTTTCTGCTTGTATCAAATTTCATTTTTTTTTCAACAATTTTTATTCTCTCTCTCTCTCTCTCTCTCTCTCTCTCTCTCTTAATTTTTCGAACTCATTTCTTTTCTCTATTTTTCCCTTTTTTTTTTTTTAATCCGAATAAAAACATCGACCAATATAATGTAATCCTTTTAAATGACAATAAAAATCAATTAACCTGTACAATCCTTTCTCTTCTGTAATGATACGCGGATAGACGTTATAATAAATCTCTCGTTTTAATCGTGCCATTTTCATGAGATATAATTTCAATACCGAATAATATCAGTGCTTAATTAATTTTCTCGCCTGGCAATATAAATGTTTTTCAACGAATCAGAATACAAAATTCTGTCATTACGTTTAATATAATAAATTAATATATATATATAAATATATATATATATATATATATATACATTTTAATTTATTTATAATTATTTTATATATTTGTAATAATACATTTTTTATTGTACACAAGAACAAAGTTAAACTATATATTTATATTATCTTCTTTTTTTATTATATCTATAAAAAGAAAAAAATAATAATTTATCGAGATTAACACAAATTTGAAAAAATTAGTTTAAAACAATCTAAAATCTCTCGACGTAGAGACAAAAAAGAGAAAAAAAAAAATAAATAAGTAAATAAATAACACGATGAATATATCGGAGAGGAAGGAAAAAATAACGTTGCAAATCAGAAGCAAGAAAGATACAACGAAGGTTACTGTGGTAAAGTACGAAAAGCAAATACCTTAAAAGCGATATTAGCAGGTACGTTATTATTAGTGGCGGTAACCGCGAGTTGCCACGGCGTTTAATGTAATTTTCCCGTCACTCAAAGCTTCGCGGTTAAAACATCGTCGTTAATACCGCCGGTAATAATGCCGAAATTAATATCATCACTATATAGAAGAAGTAGTAGTAGTAGTAGTAGTAGTAGTAGTAGTAGTAGTAGTAGTAGTAGTAGTAGTAGTAGTAGTAGTAGTAGTAGTAGCAGTAGTAGTAGTGTAATAGTAGTAGTAGTAGTAGTAGTAGCAGTAGTAGTAGTGTAATAGTAGTAGTAGTAGTAGTAGTAGTAGTAGTAGTAATAGTAATCGTAATAATACTAATAGTAATAGTAGTAGTAATAATAGTAGTAGTAGTAGTTACTAAGTTCTACCATCCCCACCACCCTTCTCTCGTTCGTTCGAATTCCCTCCTTTCCCTTCCTTCCCCCATTCAACCCCTATCAACGCTGCCCCTCATCGCCGTTAATTATTATTACCGTGGACATTTAAATGGCTCATACAACTAAGCGAGTGTTATGAATCATCATTTGAAGTTAGAATTAACGGGGCAGGGAGGGGAGGAGGAACGAATTTGAGAAGTCGTTCCGAACGTTCTTATCTTACGTATTAATTACTATACCAATTATTCGTGGTAGATGTCGAAAGTTAATTACAAGGTGAATAACCTTACATTTATACTCTAACATATCTTCAATGTTTCTGAAGATAGAATGGTATTAATCGAAAATTAGTTCTGAAACATGTAAAGTATGTTTTTCAACGGATAACGTTTAAATCTTAGGCTTAATTGTTTGTTTCTTTTTTTCTTTTTCTTTTCTTTTCTCTTCTTTTTTGTTTACCAAGGTTAATCAATTTATATAATTTTTATTCCTTTCGTAAGTTAGGATATTACGATATAACAAAAGAGTACATTAAATCCGTTCGAAGTTAACCGATGATATTGAATCACATCGATGATATTGAAATCTTGTAAAAGATATTTTGAAAAAAAAAAAAAAATAATAATTGTATTGATTGTCTACTTTCGATCAAAACAACTCCTTTCTCGAACTTCTTCTTTCTTATCTTCTAAAACAGCGATGATATTTGAGACATAAACGTTGAATGACTCACTATCTATATTATTATCATTATTATTACTATGGCGGGTAAGTTCTCGGCAATGTTCAAACTTTGTCGAAAAAGTGATGGTACGTGTTTGCTCGTGTGACGATTAAAGTTTCAATGATTCATCGTAGTAACTTCTCTCTCTCTCTTTCTCTATCTCTCGCTCTCTCTCTCTCTGTCTCTCTCGTTTTGTCTCGTTCACGTGCAGGTAGCTTTGATAAGGGCACACTGGTTAACCGCGATGCAATCTGGACGGTAATGAGAGCTGTTCATTATGTGATCCCATAATTAAATTAAATGTGTTACCTAGCAGCCCTCGTCTCTACATGCGTACCGGTGGCTCTTTTCGCGGTGGTAAAACCAACGATAATTTGCACCTGCATACGAATTTCATCTGTGATCGTATGTGTACGTGTATTTGTGTGTTGTTATTCCTGCTAAAACTGATGCCACCCACGCACGATCGCGTGTTTTCTCCTGTTCATATATACATATACTAAATATCCTTTTATACCTTCGGATGTGTTATCGATTTAAGTATGTATGTATATATATGTATATATATATATATATATATATATATATATATATATATGTATATAAATATGTATGTGACATTTGATTTTTCTCTTTTCGTTAAGTTCCATCAACATAAATTTATTAATCGAGAAAATAATTAATGAAAGATATAATAATATGACATAGTAATAATGAAACATTTTATACTCGCAAAAGATGCTAGCTATTGTCATTTTTTATTCAAATGAATAATAAAAATTCTATTTAGCTTGAAGAGACTAAAAAAAAAAAAGAATAAAATAAAATAAAATAAAATAAAAATGAATTAAAATTGTTTACAAATATTTTTGTTCGCTATTATCGAGTAGCCGTCATGTTTGTATGATGAGAAAGAATCGTGGTTCATAATTAATTTCTAAAAATGGTTAATGAAATAATGAAAAATTAAATAAATTCGAAAACAACAAATAATGGCAAGGTTTCTCAATCTATGAATAAGCGTTAAATTTTTAATGGGCCGCAGAGATGATAACTGGTAGTTTACTTCACAACGAAATGTCGGAAAAATGATTTATTTGTAAGAGATTGTCAAAAAGTTATCGTAAAATGTTCCTAAAATATCGCAATAAGATTCGTTATTACAAATTTTATATTGTAAACAATTAAAAAATTGTATATTGCATATAATTTGGCCATATCATTAGAAGAAAATATGTTGCGTTGTGTCCAAAAATGTTGAAAAACCCTGCCTAATAGAATGAATTCTTCTCAAGAATTTTTTTCAAAATTCTTATATCTCGAGTTTATCTGCCAAAATCCGAATTATTTCGATCTTCTACGAATAAATATAATTACTACGAATAAATATAAGTAATTAAATAATAATTAATTCAAGTAAACAATTAAAGAAATACGAAAAATGATTCAAATACGGAAATGATACTGTGACGGTATTGAACTCTTCCATGAATTATTTTTTAATGATTTTTCTTTTTCTTTTTTTTTATATCCTGATCTCATTGTAAAAAGAATTATGTATATACTTCGAAATTTTTTTTTAACGAGAAATCAAGGTCATAATTAATTTAGAAAAAAAACACTTAATGAGATACAAATACATCTCACACTTAAAGATAATATTTGATAACATAGAGAGGGGGAAAGAAAGAGAGAGAGAAAGAGAGAAATTAACTCTTTCACAAATATTGTTTTAATGATTTATCCTATTTCAAAAATCTTAACTTAACTGCATCAAAAATAGTATCGTAATTAATCAAATAAATCCATTAATAAAATAATAGTCGAATAGACAAAAATAATAGTCGAATAGGAACGATTTTCTTTTCACGTTTTTTATGTACTGAATCAACGTAAAATTACGTTGATAAACACGGACACATGAACGTAACGTGAACAATAAAAAGAGAGAAAGGGGGAGACAAAGAAAGAGAGAGGGAGAGAGAGAGAGAAATAGAAAAAAAAAACAGAAAAGAAAAAGATCAACTTAATCTTCTAACCGAACGGGATAATCAATTCTCGAGCATTTTCTTCTTCGACTAAAGGAGAAGTAAACTTTCTCAAAGTAGAAACGATCAGTAGTTACAAGGGCGGCACGCAATAAGCGTTACGGCCAGCCATTAGACTTATCGCCATGACAGTGTCGAACAAAAACATGGCGGACCGTCGTTTACAACAATGAGAATTTATCTTCAAGTAGGAGAAAGGCAGGCGGACAGACAGACATAGAAAGAAAGAAAGAAAGAAAGAAAGAAAGAGAGATAGAGATAGAGAGAGATAGAGATAGAGAGAGATAGAGAGAGATAGAGAGAGAGACAGAGAGAAAAGCTTATGAAAAGCATCTTATCTATATAGTCTGATGTAATGATTACTCGCAAAATAACATGTTCGTTAGAAAAGATACATATACATACATATATATACATGCATATATATATATGTATATCTTTCTAACATGTTTATATGTTTTATTGTATATCGCACGTGAACTTTCTAAATAACCGAACACGTTTTATTCGTGCTCTACTCCGATAATAGTTTCCGAAGTTACTTTTTTTTTCGTAGCTCGCGAATAGCCACAATATACCAATGTGAGAAACAAACGGAAGAAAGAGAAAGAGAAAGAGAAAGAAGAGAGAAAGAGAGAAAGAGAGAAAGAGAGAAAGAGAGAGAGAGAGAGAGAGAGAGAGAGAGAGAGAGAGACAGAGGAAAAAAAAGGAAAAGGGAAGAAAACAAAAAAACGAAGAAAAAAAATACAATATTGAGAAAAATAGAGAAAGAGATAGATAGATTAAAACGTCGTGTTTGACGGATCAATTAAATTTTATCGAACGAACGAAAACTTTTAGTCTCTCTCAGTGGTTGGTCTTCGTAAATGAAAATCGATTCCCTTTTCCATTAAGGGAATAAGTAAGAGAGAGACAGAGAAAGAGAGAAAGAAAGAAATAAAGAACGAGAGAGAGAGAGAAAGAGAGAGAGAGAGAGAGAGAGAGAGAGAGAGAGAGAGAAAGGATAAGAGAAAAGGGAGCAAGTCGAATACAACAATAGCTATTAAGATAGCATCGGGACCAACCGCAACCAATCTCGCTGACAGATACTGACTCGAAGAGGAGGACTCGTGGACTTTCTGATTGCACCTGGACGTTTATAATCAAACCACTTTCAGATTTGTATCCGATGTATAGTATAGATATAATATCATGTTCTAAGCGACGTACTTCCAATACCTTAAGATTTAATTTCTGATGAAAGTAAACTTAATTTTATTTATCTTTAACTGAAAACAATTTTTACGATTATTAATCGTCGTTAGTCACGTATTGTATTCCTTTAACATATATCTCGCGAATTCTTGGTCATTTATATATATATATATATAAGTAGTAAATAAGCTAGTAAGTTCAATAAGTCACGTATCTGTGTTCTTGACCTTTCAACCAATAGAAAACGGTGACTTTTCTTTATCTCTTTTTTATCTTTCTTTTTTCTTTTTTCCTTTTCTTCCTTTTTTGTTTGATCCCACGAACTTTGAGTAATCACGCCCGTCTATTCTTTTTGTTTTTTTACAGGACAATCTTTTCTGTATTTTTAATAAGTTCACACGAGTAATAACTTTGATACGTCCCGTTTCGAAAGCCAATTAATTAACGAATTAATTTGACGTATCGAATATTCGCAGTTCTATGTATAAATAACTACATCCAACCGATCTGATTTATTTTCCCGAAATACTACAGCTTGTTTTCGATAACGTGTAATATATTACGATATAACGGGTAAAAATTCGTAACAAACGTTACGAATTGTAAACAAATAAAAGAATTCAATTATTGAATTTAGATTTCAAACATAATTATTAATTGGCGCGTACAAATATGCTTCAGCGTTCGTTAAAAAAAAAAAAGAAAAACAAAAGAAAAACAAAAAATTTTAGAAACAATGCCGACACTTAAGTTTCTTTGAAATCTTCAGAATTTAAAATTAAGCTTTCAGAATTTCACTCAAATGAAAGACCAAAGAATTTCATATTATGCCGACGAAATAATGGACGTAGATATATACATATGTACAGGACGCAAACGTAGGACAAACCTTCTTACGAGCAACGGAGAACGTATTAAATTAGATCTCCATCTTCCGAGGTAATGCGAGCAAACGTTCGTTAAATGCTCACTGGATTGCTTAGTAAACGTGTCGATGTTTGCCAAAGGCGACCTACTTTTACCACAGCGCAACTGCTAACTGTTTAACGAAGTTGAGATGACGAGAGAGAAACGCCGTTTCGAATCCTGATCGTGTTTACTCTCTTCTCTCAAGAAGAAATCTCTCCCCCTCCCGCCCTCCCTCTCTCTCTTTCTCTCTTACTGATCCTCTCCCTTAACAGTGTAAGTATTACCAAGTATTGCATATACATAACCATCATGGAAACATCAGCTACTGCTCAAAATTAGAATTAGAATTAGAAACGATCGAGAATATTACACGAAACTAACTTGATATTATTATTCGCGATATTATTACCTTTCTACATATTATCATACATAATTGCGTTTAAATGTCATCGTCATTACTGGAAAAAGATATGAGCATATTATATTAAAACTCAAATTCTGATGGACAGTTATAACAACATTGATGATAATAATAATAATAAAAATAAAAATAATAATAATAATAATAATAATAATAATAATAATAATAATAATAATAATAATAATAATAATAATAATAATAATAATTGAATTTATGATACAAATTTATGATTTTAATAGAAATACATTTTCATGTTTTTATATTATTTTTATTATTATTATTACTACTACTACTATTATTACTAATACTATTACTACTACTGCTACTACTATTATTATTATTATTTACGTTATTATTAAGTTATCTGAAATCTGATTCAAAAATAAGAATAAAACATTGTATTATCTAACAATTGATCTATCTCTAGGTTGGTTTTCCCGAAGAATTTGCACAAACATTTCCATCAATGTCGTTGTACTTTGCATCCCTACGGGATGTTCCATCGACTGCCACAAATGCGACTAAACAGGCAGCGAAGCAGATGCACAAGCGCAACTGTATTCCTTCTATCTGTTCGCTCGGTTGACTCTCTTCTTCTCTTACCGATTTCTACTTCATCTCCTCCTCTCTCTCTCTCTCTCTCTCTCTCTCTCTCTCTCTCTCTCTCTCTCACTTTCTCTCATTCCATCTCCTTGCTTTTCTCCGCACAATTTCAGCAATTACAACGAATTAGCCAAATAACCGGAGCAAGTCGAGTTACCGGCGTTTCCAGCGCCACCTATAAAGATCTTCGTGATTCTGTGTATTTATGTGAATTTGTGTCTGAATGTGTGTATGAACTGCAATGATTATGGAATTACAGATTAAATGGTAGGAACTTTGAAGGAATTCCACGGTGATCGATCGAGCACGAACTGTACTATTCGGTATAGTGCGATTAACGTATCGATCCCTCACGGGCATCAAATAGCTCTGCGAAATTCATAGTCTCGAATATATACGCATACGTACGTCGTTCACGCCCGACTCTACTATCTATGTATGCATATATGTATCTTATATATATATATATATATATATATATATATATATACACACACACATATGCATGTATATACGTAGATGCATGTATCTTGATACCTTGTACGTATACCAGGTGGCCCAGTTTAAGTGTCACGAACTGTTCTCTCAGAAATCAAAGAAGAAAAAAGAAAATGAAAAAGTCCACGTGAAACATGTTAATAGGTTATACTATTTCAAATATTCCTGAAATTTTCTGAATTCTTTATGTTTTGTATTGGAGGAAAATGTTCGGGAATTTTGTAATTTTTCAAATGCTCATCGAATTTTCGAAAACCCGTAAATTAAATCGAATACTAAATTACCGGTTGATTTTTGATGGTACGTAACTTGTTTCTTCTCTTTTTCTTTTTTGTTTAAATCTAAAATTAATCATGTTCAAATATTTATAAAAATTCATGTAAATGCATAGAAATATATTAGATATAGACAAAAGTATATACAAAATTTTGCTAGAAAAATTAATGATAGATTTTAATGAAAGAAAATTTTCCTTCATTCGCCATCCATGACTGTTACCATTAAAAATTTTGAAAAATAATAATAAAAGAAAAGGAAGAAAAAAACACAAATCACGGTTATATTTTTGTGATTGTTTCAAATGTTCATAATTGAAAAAAAAATGCTTTGAACTTTTGAGAATACTGTGCCGTATTTTGAAAGCAACAGTCAATTTTAATCAAAATTATTCGTAGATTCTCGGGAAAATTACAATTTAATATTTAATATAAATTTTAAGTTAATCTATCTAACTATTTGGGTGTTAGAGTAGACATGTACATAAATACACACGTATATACATACACACACATACGTTTAGATGAAAAAGGATTTTTAGATATATCAAAGTAATTTCAAAGATAATCACTTCTATTACACTTCTCAGTCTATCAAGACCATCAGAAAATCCTTGTAGTCGTATAACTAAGAAGGTTCTTCAACTTGTGTTTTAGAATGAGATCAAGATATGAGGTTTGATAAATGGAAAGTTTTCGATCAATAATTTTGTGTTTACTTTACTTTAAAGTAAAGTTACATTATTACTTCTTTATTATTCTATACAAAAAAAAAAGAAAAGAAAAATTTGAGTAATGATTTTGTTTATTCATTAAAATCTACATAATCATCAAAACAAAATATTTTCTTTTAATAATATATATGAGAAATTAATTTATAATCCTGTAATTTGTACACCCTGTACATATAGGTACGTACACGGACATGAAGGGGGGGAAGAGAGAGAGAGAGAGAGAGAGAGAGAGAGAGAGAGAAAGCTGGTACTACTTATACGCCATGAATATTATCGATGCGTTAAACTCCCGTTCGAAGGATAATAATTGCCGCACGAATTGGTACCCTTGCTCGATTAAATTCCACGAAGTCGCCACGATGAGGAGGAGAATGAAGAGCCGGAAGAGAAGGAGGAAGAGGAAGAGAAGGAAGAAGAAGAGGAATGGGAGGAGGAATAGTCTGCTTCATGCGAGTGACGGTTGGCAACCTCGAAAAGAGGAACTTGCCTCGAAGAATTAATTGGATCGAGAAACGCATTGCCTGAATGAGAAAGGAAAAAAAGAAGAAAAAACGAGAAAAAAAAGAAAAAAGAAGAAAAAAAATAACAAAAAAAGGGTCGAGTCAAAGAAGAAAGGAAAAAGAGAGGGAAAAAAAACGGAAGATGTAAAATAATCCTCGAATTTGTTTAAACGAGTTTAATAACCCTATCCCTTACCCCCTTATTGTCTGTCCTTATCTATCTAACGTGCAATTAAATCGACTTAGACTTAGAGTTAATCTTTGAGATTAAATAATTTCGAATGAAACATTAAGTAGTTATTCTGAAATACAGTGTATTCACGATAAAATCGGTCATTTTATCGAAGACTTTTTACCGGTTTATTTCGAAAGGAAAGAATGAGAATATCTCTCTTTCTCATTCTATCGGTTTATCTACCTTTCTTTCTTCTCTTTCTATCGGTCTGTCATTTTCTTTCTCTTTTTATTGGTCAGTTTCCGTGTTTCTTTCTTTCTCTTTCTCTCTCTCCTTATATAAATACATACATACATACATACATACATACATACATACATACATATATATATATATATATATATATATATATCGCTTTCTTTCTTTTCTGGATTGGTCTCAAAGTGGACCAACGATTCTCTTTTTCCTGAGAGATTCCGGATCGTCCGAAAGAACATCCAAGCTCTTTCGAAACATTTCCACCCTGGTTCCTGGTGGAAAAAGAATAAGAAAGGGAGAAGGTAAAGAACTGAAATAGAAAGAAGAAAAAGACGAAGAACAGGAGGAAGAAGAAGACGAAGAAGAAGAAGAAGAAGAAGGACCGAAGTGGACTCTTATCCACCCTTGGATCCACCCGTCCAACGTCTCGTACAGAATACTCCTCTCGAAATCGATTCGACTTTTCTCTCCGTCTTCATTCTCTCTCGTATCGTCATTGTCCTTCCTCACGAGGAAACAGAAAAAAAAGAGTGGGAAAGAGAAAGAGAGAGAGAGAGAGAGAGAGAAAGAGAAAGAGAGAAAGGGAGAGAGAGAGAAACGAGAGAGTATTCTCGTAGGTAACGTTTCGAAAATCGAGCCAATCAAGAAAAAAAGAACAGCCGATACTCGGAATTTAAAACGAAGCAATTGTATTTAATCAATAGAACAAACGAAATTCCATTTACCATGATTTACCGTGATAGATATCACGACGAATTATTATCGATCAATCGAGAAAGATCTTTCATTAAAAAATAAATTCACACATTTCGCAAAAGGACAGTTAAAGCTTTTTTTTCTTTCCTTTTTCTTCTTCTTTTTTGTTACTTTTTCCTAAGCAGAAGTACACAAAGATAAAGTGAGATAAAGATAGAGATTTGGAAAGTGTCAAAAAGGGCCCTGACCAACGTTGGGGACAATATTGGGATCTTCTTAATTCGATCTCTCAACGTCACCCTCCGTCGATGGTGACTGCATCGGTAGTAGCTTGCACACGTAATTACATTCCCGATGATGTTATCAGTTTTATTGGCGGATAGGCGTTCGAAGGGTGAGTTTGTAGAAGGGAGAAAGGAAGAACAGAAGTGTGGAGTCTGCCCGAAGACCAAAAAGAGAAAGGACATGGATTGAGAGATCGAGAAAGAGAAAGAGAGGAAAAGATATATAGAGATAGAGAGCAAGAGAGAAAGAGAGAGAGAGAGAGAGAGAGAGAGAGAGAGAGAGAAATAGAGATAGAAAGCAAAAGAGAGAGTGAGAGAGACAGAAAGAGAGAGATGGATAGATAGAAAAGGGACGAAGAGACGAAAGGGATGGCGAACGCGACATCTACCGTCGCCACGAGGAAATTTGACTTTCAGATTAGAGTTGCACGAGGAGGCAGAGGAGAAGGCAAGCAAAGGGAAGAGGAGGAGATGGAGGAAGAGGAGGAGGTGGCTAAAGAGCGCTTGCTCTTCGTTCGTGTGCGTCTGCGTGTGTAGAATGTGTGTAATAGGGGGTGGAATAGAGAGGAGAGTGGAAGGAGAGGATTGGAAGAGGGGCTTGGTGATTCAGCACGATAGGGATGGGAGTGCTGCACCTGGGTCGTTAGAGCTCCTAATGAGACCTCTGTCCTCTTCCTCTTCCTCTTCCTCTTCCTCCTCTTCCTCTTCCTCCTCCTCTTCCTCTTCCTCCTCCTCCTCCTCTTCAACCTCACTCCTCTTCTCTAGCCAGAAACCCCTTCAACCAACTCCAAAGACTGCAAAACCATCTCTCGTCATCGTTCCTACTTGTCTTTCTTTACTTATCAAATTCATTTATTTTGTTATTAGATTTTGTTTTTCTCCTATCGATTATGTTCACGTTTAATATTAAGTTTCAACGGTGAAGGTTTAATTAATTTGAATTATTATTATTATTATTATTATTATTATTATTAATATTATTATTATTATTATTATTATTATTATTATTATTATTATTATTATTATTATTAGTTCTTTTTTATTACATTAAAATTTCTTGTTAAGAGAATCTATAATAAATATAAATTCGATTGAAACTCATTACCCTTTCTTTGTCCTTTTCTTTGTCATTTTAGCAATCTTTGTCTTTCTTCATTTATTATACTCTCTCGTTTCTCCTTCCCCCCCTCTCTCTCTTCCTCGCTCTCGGCCAAACGTTTGAGCTAGTTTTATCCCTGCACCACTACTAACGCAGAATCCGTAACGTAATCATGAAGTTAAAAGAGGGTTCAACCATCGCCAGAAACGTGTACGAACACCCAAAGGCAAGTAGCAGTAACAGGAACGATATTTTCTTTCCCCTCGTGCACTCAATGGCAGGCAGCGACCCCTATCATAGTTAACGAGACCAAGATTAGCTGTCCCAGTTCGTTCCTAAAATGCGAACTCTATAAAGATATAGGTACGAAGTTAATTTTGTCACATTTGCTTGACGATCGAATCGAATTTTAGACCATCCGGTTATCCAATTAAACATTGAATTAAAATGAGAGAATCAATGAGAGCAGGTATTTAGGTATATGGTTTTAAGCAAAAGCAGTTATCAGAACCATTCGTATATAATTTTCGAGAATGGAATACCGGTTCGAATTCAAGTATACTTCTCGGTTTCGGTCCTCTAATTGCTAACCAATTATTATCGACAACGTAATTCTAGTCGGCATGTTATTTGATAACACAACATGTTACTCGTTGGGTACTAGTATTAGAAAATCACATACGCGTACGATGTGCGTAGAAATAGAGAGAGAGAGAGAGAGAGAGAGAGAGAGAGAGAGAGAGAGAGAGAGAGAGAGGGAAAAAGAGATCGATCTTATAACGAAAGAATTACACACGGCACATATCTGTTCTTCTTTTCCAAGGATATTACATTATATACCAAAATTCACAAACTCGTTAACTTTCTTCCTAGAGATCTCTAGAGAAAGATAGATAGATAGATAGAGAGAGAGAGAGAGAGAGAGAGAGAGAGAGAGAGAGAGAAAGACCATGTTTTATATTTCTAACATGAGAGTTCTTGTAGCACCCGCCCACGTATATATATAAGCATGATCTCTTTCGTTTCAAGAGGCTATTCAATCGTTGTGCGATACTCACGAAACGGATTTTATTTATTGTTATTATTATCATAATAATAATAATAATAATTATTATTATTATTATTATTATTTTTATTATTAACTGATAAATTAAATTATTATTATAAATGATAAATAATAATAATAATTATTATTATTTTTATTATTAAATGATAAAATAAATTATTCTTATAAATAATAAATAATAATAATAATCATTATTATTATAATCAAATAAATAAATAAAAAAAGAAAAACAAGAGAATGAAATAAAATATACCTTTCACTCGGAATACGCGTAATTAACGGAGGTGTATAAATGTGGTTACGAAATACGAAGGGAAAGAAAATATGTGTGCATATACATATATACATGTGTATATGTGTGTGTGTGTCTGTGTATGTATTCATATCTTTATTAATCGCGTTAGGATGGCGACGAAATACGTGTAGCAGGATAGGGTTCCCTAGAACCGGGGCAGTCACCCTTTTCCTCGACCTCCGCGCTTCCTCCCTATGAACCCTTCAGAGTTAACAAGAACAGTGCGCGCGCGTACCCTGTGCGTCAAGTGGTGTGGTAACACGCGAGAGGGAAACTAAAATGTGCTCGCTTTGCGTTGAATTTTCTCTTTTTTCTTTTATCTCTTTCCGTACCTCTCCACCTCTCACCACATCTCGCAACCATCTCACCAACACGACAAGGACGCAACGGCGACGACGACGATGACGACGAGCCTACACTGCTCAGCTCCGTTCCGTTCCGTGATACTTTTCTCGTGTATGTATCTCTTTCATCGACAAATATTTTGTTATGTCGTTGCGTCGACGAAGTGAGATAAAATAACAAAAAAAGAAAAAAGAGAGAAAAAAAAAGAAAGAGAAGAAAAGCTATTTTAAAATCAAAAACATGATAACATTTTCTCGTTAGGACGAGTATAAAACTAGGTGGAAAAAAAGGGGGATAAAAAAAATATAATAATCAAAATGTATTATTGCAAATTTGCAATTTAGAATATATATACATACATACATATATATATATATATATAACGTGTTATCTAAATTGTTTATAATAATAACAATAATAATAATAATAATAATAATAATAATAATAATAATAATAATAATAATAATAATAATAATAATATATACAGTAATAATAATATTATTATTATTATTACTATTATTATCCATAAGAACTTATTAATATTATCAACCATAGGAACTCATTAATCACATAACATTCATGAATACATACATACAAAACAATTACATCTAAACAAATACATATAGTTTCAGAAAATAGTAATTTTAGACACATGTATAATCACAAAAAATTTTCTGAACACTCGATAAACATATAGAAAAAATGCTTGACTACAGTCTATTTCCTATCCCAAACCAGACACGAAAAGTTTGAGAAAACAAAAACATAATAATAATGATGATGAAGATAATAATAATAATAATAATAATAATAATAATAATAATAATAATAATAATAATAATAATAGAAATAATCTTGATAAATGTAATTATAAATATTGATATATAAAAATCATGCATCGTTGTCGTGATTTACTTTTTCATCAGTACCTATTTAGTTATTAAAGAAAAAAAAGGGAATTAGTAGAAACCCTCAAATTTTCAAGCTTTTCTATTTCGAATAAGGGGAATCCTTCATGTTGACGAAAAGTTGTCGACTTTTAAAGCTTCAGGATTAATAGCAAGAGCAAATGGGCCGAGTTTCTTTATTCGTGGAAACCAAGACGAGGGTACTCGTACTGGCTTAACTACGACGTAAAAAGATCCCCCAAACTAGGTTTTCTCTCTCTCTCTCTCTCTCTCTCTCTCTCTCTCTCTCTCCTTTCTCTTCCTCTTATTTGAAAACTCACCATTATAATTACATCAAGCTTCTCACAAATTATAAAGAAGTACGTTCAAGGAAAATAGCTTCTAAATGCGTCCTAAATTCAAATAAATGCTTGCCCGTGTTGCTCCGCCATTTTCATCGCCAGTGGCACACTATCACCCTCTAACGGCCACTACCATCGTTAAATATATATAAACGTTTTATTCCGTTTGACGAAAACGATTATATGCCGTGTTTCCACTGCTAGTGCTGATGACGGTGGTTGACTATGTCGAGTCTCTACATGCTTTGTAGTAACCTTAAATTACAGTAATAGTATATAACTATGCAATTATGATACGCGTTGCAGTAAATTAGTTCACTCGTTAGGACGAGAATTCGTTTTCATGAATAGTTGATACGAGTCGAGCGTAAAGTCCATATTACTACCGTGAATGGATAGTCAAAAAAAAATTTTTTTAAAAATTAAAAAATAAAAAAAAATAAAAAAAAACAAAAAGAACAAACAAAAAGAAAAGGAAGTGGAGATTTTTTAAAAGAAAAGAAAAAGGATCTGAAAGGAAGAAGGGGTTGGCAAATGATGAAAAAGGAAGAAAAGGAAAAAAGTAAAAAAACAAAAAATAACGAAGGAAAGAAAAAAAATTCTTGTTCAAGGAAAAATTATTCGCGAAATTTTATCAGTTCTTTTTTTCTCTCTCTCTCTCTTTTTAATTTTTTTTCATAAG
This sequence comes from Vespa crabro, assembly GCF_910589235.1. Classification (NCBI taxonomy): domain Eukaryota; kingdom Metazoa; phylum Arthropoda; class Insecta; order Hymenoptera; family Vespidae; genus Vespa; species Vespa crabro. Next base: position 7,117,039 of record NC_060965.1, read on the forward strand.
ATTTTACAAGGGAAATATTAGAGAGACATAAGGTGGTTGTTCGGACGAGTCAGCGAGAAAGAAATCGTTTTGATATTCAAAAAGGAAACTTCGATGGTGAAGTTAAATATAATGTGATTGTAATATAGAGAGATCTTTGAAAACTAACCTTTATACGTTAGTGAGTTAATACGTTTTATTTCGTTTTCTCGCTGAAAAAAAAAGAAATAAGACATTGTCGGCGTATTTGAATGTTTTCTTTTGATTATAGTTAAAAAATACTTTCGTATATTCGATCGCACAGGGGAATCGGATTAACGAAAGAATTCACTTACTATTCCGTGATATCAAATATCCAGAAACATATTACCTTATATGTTTCCAAACGTTTATAACGTATTTTCAACACTTCGTAGAATTAAAATCCATGTATAATTATTATTTATAATCAAACGAAAGAAACGTTGACATGCATTCGTTTGTTTAAATTCTTTTAATTCTTAATATTTCCGCTTTGTTTGTTTGTTTATTTATTTATTTTCTTCTTTTTCTTACGATGAAAAAGAAAAGAAAAAGAAATAAAAGAATATAAAAATGGACAAAATCGTCAAGAATTTGTGAGATTCGTTATAACTGCTTCCTTTATCTTTGTTTTTTTTTCTTTTTGCTTTCATTTCATTTTTCTTTCTATCCTCTTCCTCCCATCCCTACTACTCCTCTCTCAGTGTCCTTCCTCTTTCCACACTCTTTCGTCCTTTCTTTCTTTCCTATTTTTCTCTTTTCATGTTCCACACGAACGCCTTGCACACACCTGAGAAGGTTCCACGTTCGTCGCACAATATATGAAGAACCGCTATTTATCCGGGACGATTCCTCTAATCGAGTTCTCGTACGTTCTACGAGCGAAAGGAAGTAAATAATTCAAAGGAAACACCAGGAACAAATCACGTCGGCGAATCGAATGTGAAATTCTACTTTCTTTCTTTTTACTTCCCCTTTCTTTTTTTTTCTTCTATTTTCCCGCTCTTATCGACGACCGATCATCGATTTTTCGAATAGAAAATAACGATGTACAATAGAAAAGAAATATGGAGTCGTGTACGAAAGATCAAACGTGTTGTGTCGTTCTAAACAAAAAAAAAAAGAAAGAAAAAAAGAAAAGAAAAGAAAAAAGAAAGGGGGAAAAAATAAGAAACTTAACAAACTAAAATGGCGTCGTAAACGAGAAGGAAAAAAGAAAAGAAAAAGAGGATAAAGAGGAAGATGGTGTTGAATGAACAAAATAAGAAAAAAAAAAAATAGAAATAAAAAGAAAAGAAAGAAATAAAAAGAAAAAAAACGTTGAAATTTTTGGAGGCAATGGCGCGATGGAAGAGAAGCAGCCATCACACATTTCACAGAGTAAGAGTTTCACCAACGTGCAATGTTTCTACACTACAGAAAATTTATGCTCGTTTATATATATGCACGTATATATGCATACATGTATGCATACATGTGTGTATGTATGTATGTATGTAAAGGGAGAGCGAACGCGTTCCGTTTTATTGTTCTAGGAGATAATAGAGAACTTAACGACCCCTAGGTCGCAATTAAGAGAATCCACCTTACATAACGTCCGTGGCCATTGGCCTCAACAACACGAAAGTCGAATTTTCAGTTAGGCTAGTAAACCAACGAAGTTAACGTCTCACGAACTTTCAAATCCGTCGAGATCCTCACGAGTGCGGTGAGGAAGAACCCCTATCGGATCATAAAATTCGTTCTAGGTTCGATCGATATAAGAGACATGTGTACGTAAGTAAGTACTAAAGTCAGTTTCTCTACTTAGAATCGTTTACTGGCATAAAAACAAACGCGAATATTACATACGAAAATATTATATATATTGTTTCTATATAATAATTTATATATTTATATTATATATATATATTTAAAAAATTTATATATATTTATTTGTATATTTATATTTTATATAAAAATATTACATAAAAATATTATACATATATATAAAAATGTATATATTTAAAAAATAAAATATACAAATATATAAATATATATATGTATGTACATAGCACGAAATATATATATATATATATATATATATATATATATATATATATCTGTGTGTATGTGTATATATATATATATAATATATGTATTTATATTTTTCATTATTCCGCTTCCTTTTTACATTAAACAAAATATAGTCGATAGTTAATAATATACATTCAAACACAGTGTTAAAAATATTTCGCTTTTACTTTTCAGTTCAGTTTTTTTTCTCCTTCTCTCCCCTTTTTCTCTCTTACACGATAGCAACACTAAAAAGCTGGAAGGCAGCTTTTTTCCACCGTAACGAGTAAGAATCTTAAAGTAGTTCGTTTCAGAGGAAGGCGTTAGCGTATAACGTCCATTTACTTGCTTCTCGCTCGAGCGATATCAAAGTAAAATGGAGGTCACGAACGCGTCAACGCTAAGAAGACGAGAGAAAAAAGAAAGAAAGAAAGAAAGAAAGAAAAAGGAATGCAAAAAAGAAACAAAAGAAAAAAGTAAAAAAAAAAAATAAAAGGAGCAGTTGCTTCGCTTTACTTGTATCGCGAAAGCCATTAACGAACAATGCATATCTGTGTGACAATCGCAAGAATCGCCATATTTATCGACTCATCGAATGGGAATACAACAACAAAAGACCATCGAGATCTCGTCTCTCTTGTCTGAGGAAAGGAGGGAGGGGAAGGAGAGAAATATAATATCAAACGTATTTTTCTATTTACATTCAGGTTTGCGTCTGAGAGAAACCGAAACTCGGTCGTTAAGAAATATCTTTAACCTTCCGAGAACATACCGGGATAGTGAATTAAAAAATTGTTAATTAAACGTCGTCTAATAATCGACTATTAATTTTGACAATTTGTGGTTATCTATAATATTCATCAACTTTATTTCAAATATTTATAATTTCTTCCCATATATATATTATTAGGGGACCGGAAAGTAATGTCGCTTTCTTAAATTAAATTCAAACGAATAAATGTTTAACAATTAAATATCGCCTTGCGCAGAAACGACATTACTTTCCGGTCCACCTAATATATATATAAGAAAAAAAATTATATATATATATGTCATTTATATATATATATATATATATATATATTTATCATTTTTAAACATTCATTTTTTACGTACAATATTATCACAACATTCACGTAAAAAATAACAAATGTGTGCGTGTGCATGTTATCGTAAATTAAACAATATCTTCGTTCTACGTTCATGTTACAAGTCTCATTTATTAACAATGATATTTACAACGTTAAAACGCGCAGAAAATAGAAAAAAAACACGACGAGAATCATGAAAAAAAAAAGAAAAAAAAAATAGAAAGAAAGATCAAAAAAAAAGGTAATCAAATTGAACTATTAAACGAAATTCGACGAATCATTTAATAGTGTCAAACGTCATTCCAAATAGAGAATCCATATTAATTTATCCTTCTATTTTAACGATAAGACGGCGGTTAGAGACCTTAGCTATAAACGACAGTCCCGAATCCGACATGAATTATATCTCGAGAAACTATAACTTATCTTAGAGTCCTCGCAACGTGATCGAATTAATTATGAAACATAACCAAGTATAGAAGCTCAGCCATGGAAGGCTTCTGACCCCTTTCGTGTCAGTATATCTAAGTGTCTGCTAATATCGCGATAAGCTTCCGTGTTAACGACACTTGCTGTTATTTGCTATGTCGACGAAGAGTAGGGATAACCAAAGTAAGACAGAGATAGATAGATAAATAGATAAATAAGTAGGAAGAGAGAGAGAGAGAGAGAGAAAAAAAGAGAGAGAGGGAGAGAGAGAGAGAGAGAGAGAGAGAGAAAGAAAAAAAGAGAGAGAGGGAGAGAGAGAGAGAGAAAGAGAAAGAGAAAAAGAGAGAGAGGGAGAGAGAGAGATGAAGAAATGGCCAACGAAGAAGGAAAGAGAACATTTTAGCTGAGCCTCTTTGTGCCAATTATAGCTCGGCGTCGTTGAGCGGAAATTACTTCGTTAGTTCGGACTCGATGGTGGCATCTCTCTTTCTCTTTCTTAAACCCGAGAAATACCAACCAACTCGCTATTTTCACGCTACCGGCAGCAGGCCCAAAAATATAATTAAATTTTTAAACTCAACGAAATCTAGTCGAAAATCTCTTGATTGTACCGATGACGATTATTGGGAGGAGAGGAAATTAAAAAAGAAAAAAAAAGAACAGAAACAAAAAAGAAAAAAAAATATCATTTCGAAGATTGTTAAAGATATCTTTTATAAGATTTTTCTTCCCTCGATGATATTAATTTATTAAAAGAAAAATAATTCGATCTAAACAGCAAAAACTAATACGTCTACATAATATTGTTGGTTGTACAATTTCTATTGTTTTGTTTTCTATATACCTATACTTGAAGTACAGCAAGATTACGATGAAAATTTGATATATTGAAGAGTAAATAGTTTTAGACAAGATTTATCATAATTTAGAACTATACACTGATATTATGCTGCTATTACATTTATAAACACAACATATCAAGATCAATTTCAATAGTCGTTTTATTTGTAAATTTGTCACGAATAATAATCTGTCCTTAATCTCTATTTCACTCATAACATTAATTTCGATACTTTTATTTTATAAACCACATTTGGACATTTAGTTTTTATTTAATATCGTTGTAAAAAGAGTGATTATAATTCGAGCATTCAGTATTTGCACAAATATTGATATATGTAATAAATAAATAGATGATACATCAATTTAATATCGTATGATGTGCTATAATATTAACCCAAATATATATATATATATATATATATATGAATTAATGTCATGCAAAAACGAAATACTCAATACACGTATTATTTATACACATAACACATATACACGTAATATACGCTATAAGTAATCCCTTTGTTAATCGGTACAAAACTTGATGATCGAAAACGATCATGGAAATGAGTGGGTGTACTGGAGAACAAGCAATTTCAGGAATCATTAGCTAGAGCAATTTTCGTCAAGCCGAATTGTTCAAGCAGGACAAGACAAGAGTGTCCGGTATTCGCGTGCACGCGGCCGCGGGGACATAGGCGGGGAACGAGCGCGCGCGCGCGTATCCAACCGCCAATCCTCCCGCCCGTCCCGCGAGCAGTCCCGAATGCATATTCACGCGATGGCAAAGTGCCACACCCAGAGAGGGCGGATTTACACGCGCGTATATCCACACTCACCACCGTTCTACCATCCTGTGGTCTCGTACACCAAGAGAGAGAGAGAGAGAGAGAGAGAGAGAGAGAGAGAGAGAGAGAGAGAGACAGACAGACAGACAGACAGAGAGAGAGAGAGAGAGAGAGAGAGACAGACAGACAGAGAGAGAGAGAGAGAGAGAGAGAGAGAGAGAGAGAGAGAGAGATAGAAGTAGAGATGGAGATAGAAACGTAAGGACGATAGACTCTGCATTATACGCACACCGCATCACAGAGACACATATACCAAAAGCATAAATACGTTCTTGTCTATGTATATATGTGCCTCTGTGTATATGTGCCCGACTGTTCAACGAGAAACGGACAGTGGATTCTGGAACACGTGGTGGAAACTTTGCGGTAAAGTTAAGCTCGGTCGCGTTTGCTGTTTACCATTTACCATGAACATACGAAATTCATCTGTCGTGACCACACTACGTCGATCGATAATGCACCTAACTCCTACCGAATTTCGAAACGTTCTTCTCTCTTTCTCTTTCAAGTATTTAGGGAGGAGGAGATCAGAAGGATATTCCTACACTGATAGAGACACTCTCTCTCTCTCTTTCTCTCTCTCACACACACACAGACGCAAACCCACTACTATTTTCATCCAATCACCAAACTTCTCGAACGAACTGTTGTCGGCCCTTGTACAATCGCTTTCTTCGATTTTATTACTCGATGTAATTTCGTTCGGAGATTTCCTAAAATAAATATTCATATATGAAATATCCAATAGCTAGAGTTTATGCTCATTACATGTTTTAATTTTTACCCAAGATTTTAATATGATCAAGGACTCGTTCAAAAGATAAAGGTTTTCCACACGCGAGATTGTCTTTACGGATTTTTGAAAGGCGTTATTTCCTTTGAAAAAAATGATGTCCGAAAGATAAATAATTTTCACGCAAGTTAAAGCATCTTTCGAAAATCGGAAACGATAATCTCATGAAAAAAAAGATTAAAAAAAAAACAAAAGAAAACATCTTAATCCTTCGAACGAACAATTGATCATCAAAATTAGATCAAAAATGTCAATCAGAAGAACTTATCGTGAAAATCAGCCATGTTAATTGAGTCTAATAATAATTTCACAGCGTTACTTCGAAGATACAAATAAAATATAAATTTTGAAATAATAAATTCTTATAATAATGAATCATAATTAGAACATAATAAATACAATAAGAAAAATGAGAATCATTATTCAGGTTACTTTGTATAATGTTATTTCACCGTTATCACAGATATTATCGATATACACAGATATCATCGATAGTCAATAAAGTAATTACAGATGATGTCGCGAATTTATTACTATCTTGTTTTTCGTTACTTTGTTGAAGAATATCCCAGGATAAACGAAAGACGAAGGATTACAATACCTTATGCAAAAGTATTTAGATATATTCGTTATTATTTTCTAAATAACATTATTATTAAAAATAGTTTCAAGTAGATGCAAAAAAAAATAGAAAAAAAATAGGAAAAACAAATAAATAAATCCAAGTAAAGTTAATCGAGTATGGAAAGAGTAATGCAAAAAAAATTTATCTAGAAAACCCACGTTTTGTATCTCTTACAGAATATTTCTTATATATTTCGTAACAACTTTTATTCTGTATAAAATTTACAATCATAAGTTGTCTGATGTCTTATCGTCAGTACCGTTCTTCAATTTACACACGTCGACATAACGTCATGGGCATAACATCGTATCAATGCGAGCATGCGCACGCACGCACGCACGCACGCACGCACACACGCACACACACACACACACACAACGATGAATCGAGAAAAGAAAACAGGATTTTTCAAACGAATTGAACTTTCAGTGACATTTTTTTCCACATTTTTCCATCACTTAACTCATTCGATACGCCTATCAATAACAAATAGGTTCGCTTGGTGCGTTTCATATGTCCTTCTGTTTTTCTTTCTTTTTTATTTAAATGATTCGTTTGGTGATGCGAAACGACTGTTCACACGCACATCAAACATAAATAATAATTTTAACAATCGACGTAATCGGCAACGTACGTTTCCCACGATATTCAGTGAACAACGCGTTATTACATTTATTATCCTCATTAAGATAACCCTTGTTAATAATTTCAATCTCTTGTTAAGACAGATTTTGAATGTTCTCCTCTTACAAAGTATGCCGTAAGAGATATGAGAGAATGAGTTTAGAAATGACATCACGAATCCCTAAACTCGTTGCAAAGCAACAAGTTTGTTGGTAAACTGTGGCATACTGTATAACGAGAGAAAGGGATTATTGTTACACAAGGGAAGCTGGAACAGTACATTAAACGATCCGTGTACAGTCATGAGAGAGAGAGAGAGAGAGAGAGAGAGAGAGAGAGAGAGAGAGAGAAAGAGAGAGAGAATACGGTTGTCTCTCCATTATATTCAAATTTCATGATAGTTCTCTATCTCTCTCTTTCTCTCTGCATGATATTATTCCAGATAACTAAATGAAAATGATCTCTTTTTATTTTATCGCTCGAATAGGATTTTTACGATCCTATTCGTATCGATTATGAAACGGACTACGTGATATTTTTTCATTAGATATTTCCACGTTTCTGATAAAGAGAGAAAGAGAGAGAGAGAGAGAGAAAAGACGTCGAATTAAGTTGAAATAGAAAATAAATACGAAAGACGGTTTAGTATTGTCAACGTCTCTTTTTTAACTTTAACTCTGGAAAACTCCGTTTGGATGCGGTTGCACGCGCTACGACGCGGAATCGCCTGCGGAACGAGAAAGTTATCGTGCTCTTCGAAAGCTTCTCTCTCTCTTTCTCTCTCTCTCTCTCTCTTTTATGCGATCGAAATCGAAGATAGAGAGAAAGAGAGAGAGAGAGAGGGGAGGGAGAGAGAAAGAGGAGTAAACGAGAGAGAGAGAGAGAGAATGCAAGGAAGTATTCCCGTCCTCGAAAAGGGAAGAACGATATTCCCTGGTCTCACGAACTCGCAGAGCGTCGAAATGAGAAATGCGAAAGTTTGTCGAATGCAGCTGCAGCTGTGGAGCTTCAGTCGCTTCTCTCTCTCTCTCTCTCTCTCTCTCTCTCTCTCTCTCTCTCTCTCTCTCTCTCTCTTTCTTTCTATGTCTCTGTCTCTTCGTTCGTCGTCACAGCTGCGGTACTAGTTTGCTGTACCGTCGACGTTTCTTGTCCCTTTACCCGTCGCTCCCCCTTTGCCCATCTTACTCTTACTCTTACTCTTACTCTTACTCTCTCTCTCTCTCTCCCTCTCTCTCTCTCTCTCTCTCTCTCTCTCTCTCTCTCTCTTTCTCTCTCTTTCTTTTTCTTCACGAATGTGACCTGATTTTGTAACTTTTCTCCTAGTTGGAAAAATGTCGAACGTAAAAATCACGAGGGTTCGACTTTCCGTTCTATTTCTTGTTTGCTCTTCTCTCTCTCTCTTTCTCTTTCTCTTTCTTTCCCTCCCACCGCCTCCCTCTCTCTCTTTTTCCCACTCTTTTTCTCTCTTACTTTCTCTTTTTGCTTCCCTTCAACAGGACGTACCAACGTGGCAGCAGACGAGAAAAGTTTGCCGGTTTTTAACCTTCTACAAGCTGACAAGGGTCGATGATTTTGACGATAAAACTTATCACGGTCCACAGCACACATCGGATGTATGTATATAGGTACATACGACAAACCGAGCAACGCCTCTGAGCGAGAGCTTTTGATGACATTTGAAGATTCCAAGAAAAAAGATAATGTGGTTATAGCTCATCCTTGGAATACATCCTTTGAATTCGTCTTTTAAATTTATCCTGCGAAATTCATTGTTCAAATTCATCGTTCGATAATATTTTTCATTTGTTCATTGTTTATGGTTTATTTTTTCCCGTACGAATTCATTATTTCACAGTTTTATCCTTAGAATTTATCATTTTAAATTAATCATTTAAATTCATTATTTTAGCTTATGCTACCAATTCATCCTTTGAATTTATTCTTCGAATTCATTCTTTTAATTCGTCATTTGTATTAATTACTTTGATTCATATCCTTTTAATTCATTTTTCGAGTTCATCGTACGAATTCATTCTTCTAATTAATTCTTTTAATTTATCATTTGTATTAATTACTTCATTTCGTCCTTTAAATTGATTGTTCGATTTAATTCTTTCAATTCATCCTTCGAATTCATTCTTCGATTCATCGTAAAAGTTTATCGTTCAAGATTGTCTTTCTTTTGTCCAATCTTTTCCTTTGAAAACGTTGGTTATGTACATCGTTCGAACTCATTGGACGAATTCATCGAATGAGTTTATCAGTCAAGTTTGTTTTTCTAATTCATTGTTCGATGTCCTCATTTAAAAACAATGTTTAAGTACATCGATCAAACTCATCGCATGAGTTCATCCATTGAATTCATCGTACGAGTTTATCGTTCAACTTTATCTTTCTAAATCATCGTTAAAATTTGAATTTGTTCGTTTGAAAAGATTTTTTGTCCGTCATTTTACCTCATCCTTTGATCGTTCAAATTTATCTTACGAATTTAACATGTAAGTTTATTTTTTTAATTCATCGTTCGAATTCATCGTTTGATCTCGTTCTTTGAATTCATCGTTCAATCTCAATTTTTGAATTCATCGTTAAAGGTCATTCTTTTAATTCATCGTTCGAGCTCATCCGTCGAATTCATCATCTGAGCTCATTCTTTGAATTCATTTCACGAATTCATCTTTCTAGCTTATCCGTTGAATTAATCTTTCTAACTCATCCGTTGAATTCATTGTTTGAGCTTATTCTTTGAATTCATTTCACGAACTCATCTTTCTAACTTATCCATCGGAATTCATCATTCGAACTCATCGTACGAGTTAATCGTACAAGTTCATCTTTCTAATTCAACGTTGTATCATCTGTCCTTTCGAAAAGATATTCTTTCGAGTTGATCGTTCTAACTCATCGTTCACATTCGAAATGTACAATTAATCCCAATTAACTTAATTGCATCTTATTGTAACGAAGCGATAAATCAGATAAGATCACGTGCCAGTTGTGAGGAGATATATCCGCTCGAGATCGCTGGAATCGAAGTTAAGGCTGGGTGGATTGGAAAAAGCAATCGTGCGAGCTTAACTCAGAACCAAGGAAAGTAGAAAAGAGGAAAGCTCCAACGAACGAGCATGTACACTTCGTTACGTCTAACGTTGGATCGTAACGCACGCGTGGTGCGTTATAAATGTAGCCAAGAGAAAGAGCGAGATAGATAGATAGAGAGGTGGGATGGAAAAGAGGATGAGAGAAAAAGAGAGAGAGAGAAAGAGAGAGAGAGAGGGACGTGTTCACCCGTGCGCAATAACAATTCGTTAAAATAGAGTTAATTAAACGCTAATTTACACGCTGCGCTGCCGGCTGCGTTCTTTGGGAGTAGTTTTTCATGGTGCAAACCACCGGCCTAGCGTTTTATTTAGAACCAGGAGAGAACTCGTTCGTGTTTGTAAGAGTGAAAGAGAGAGAAAACGAAGAATGAGAGAGAGAGAGAGAGAGGGAACATTAATGAAACCGCGCCTGCAGGGCGTTAATTTCGAAAAGTAGGTGGAATAAGTTCGTTCGCCGGACCACCACTATTATTTCTCGAAGTAAAAATCATAAGTGCTTTTATTTCGTGGGTCGAAAATGACAGAAGTAGGAAGAGAATAAGAGAAAGAGAAAGAGAGAGAGAGAGAGAGAGAGAGAGAGAGAGGAGAGAAAAGAAAGCTGATGCGTAAAAAGAGACACTAGAAACGTGGCTAGGCATGGCGTCTTGTAAACAGATAACTCAAACAACTTTTATTTGCATACTTTCCGAGAGAAAGCATGTTGAGTTTTTCGTTCTCCGGTAAACAACACAACCAATGGGCTGAGATTTTTGAATTTGGTATCTCTTCTCGTGATATCCAGTAAAATCACCTTTGAAGAGTTTACGTCATCGTTGTCTTAATTATAGTTTTTACTCTTGTCACTCATAGCAGTGTTGTTGTTATCATTGTTACAAAATGTCAACAGACGCAAGGAGAGTACTCACACGTTAGTATACGGATGCTAATAATAATAATAATTTTCTTATTCCCTTTTAAATTTCACTTTTCTTGACTATCTTTTTTCTTTTCTTTGTTTACTTGAAATTTTTTTCAGATAACAGAAAATTCAATCTTTTAGTAATATACGGAATCATCCAATAGAGAAATAATACTGAGACAAATGTATGTATGTATATGAATGTCAATTTTGAGTTATATTTAATTTTTAAAGTTTTTATGTGTTTTTGATAATCTTAAAAATTATGTTAAGAATGAAAATAATTAAGGAAATCTGATAAACGATAAAACTAATATCAAGAAATACTTATCGTTATTTTCTTCTGCTTCATTTTTTACAGATTGACAAATCTTAACACCATAACTTACCTAGAACAGAAAAAGAAAGGATTATATTAGATTTGAATGATTGAGAGATACTCAATCTATCATCGTTATATTATACATACATCATAATTCCTTATCATTAATGTTTTGTTTACTACATTGAAAGTAGCTTGCATAAATCGATACATTCAACTGATATATTTTATAACTTATATTAGATACAAGATAAAAAAAAATTCCTTGTCATACTTTTGGCATTGGATTTTACTCTTATTAAAAAGTATCTATCGAAAAAAAATATCCTCGAAAGAAACCTTTCTAAAGATTAAAAATATTTTCAATGGAATCTGCAAAATTTAATTAGACTTTGACTTCGTACATGCTGAACAAAGAAACTTGAATTATTAAAAAAAAAATAAAAAAAAAAATATATAATACAAAATTAAAAAATAAAGGAAAGAAAAAAAAGAAGAAAAAAAAACGAATAAAAAGAAAATAAAAGAATATAAAAGGTACACAGCTGCAAGTATCAAACAAATTATTAATTATGTGTTCTAATAAAGAACGAACAATGGACACTTGGATCAGAAAATCAAACATTTCTAATTTAATATTTTTCTAAATACTTTTAATCGCATTCTCTTTCTCTCTCCCTCTCTCTCTCTCTCTCTCTCTCTCTCTCTCTCTCTCTCTCGCTTGAACGATCGTTAAAGTTAGATACGTATAGAATGTAAAAAAATGTTATATACATCCTCTCCGTAAAGTAGGCTCGAGAAAAGGAGCTTTAATTCTAAACGGAGGGTATGATGGAAGGGAGAGGGCATAAAAGAGAGATGGTAAAGGGGATTGGGGTTGAGTGGGGGGAGACGGGTTAAAGATGATGGCCTCGATTTTCCACAGGTCACTCGCGTCTCGCGTGCTCAAGCCTTATCACGCTCGCCCCGTTTATCTTCATAAACGTTCGCTTCGTTGTGCGCCGTTGATTAATCTCAGCTTCTCATCCAAATTCAGTTTCGTAAGTTACCGCGACGTAAAACTTCGAGCCATCCAAGAAGGGAAGAAAAAGACAGAGAAAGAGAGAAAAAGAGAGAGAAAGAGAAAGAAAGAGAGAGAGAGAGAGACAGTTGTGATATTACATTATTGTTATGGTACAATATATGCTACCAAAAAAATGTATATATTACCCGTCGACTAAGCCAAAAGTAATGTTGGTATTACTATCAACAAGAATAAACACAATTTCGCATTTTTCTACGACCTTATTTGCAACCCCAAATTTACCATTCATCTTCCTTTTGAGAATATATTTCTTTATCTACATCTGTTTTATTCACATACCGTTTATCCTGTCTCTGTGTATAATCATTTATCCATTTTTGTCTTTATCCGATTATGTATATATATATGTACTATGTATTTGTCTATGTCTTTGTTTACTTATTCTTATGTCTTTATCCGACTGCCTGTTTGTTCCGACTCTGTCAGGCTAAATGTCTCAATGTCTATCTTTGTCTGACTATCTGCTCATATATTTGTCTTTGTTCTTCTGCTATATCTTGCCAGTCGTTTATTTCTGTCTTTGTCAATCTGTTTGTTCGTCTCTGTCTGACGGTCTAACCATTTTTATCTTTATCTGACTATATATATATATATGTATATATATATATATATATATATATATATATATATATATATATATATGTTTGTACATCTCTTTCTTTGTTTATTTATTTTTCTCTCTCTATCCAACTGTGTGTTTATTCTAACTCTGTCTGGATTAAGTGTCTCAATATCTATCTTTATCTGACAATCTGTCCATATATTTGTCATCTGTACTGCTATATCTGGTTGCCTGCCTACTTCTGTCTTTGTCAATCTATTTTTATATTAATATAACGTCTCTGTCTGATTATCTTCCTGTTAGTCTATTTATATGTTTGATCGTCCGTCTCATTTTCAATTCTAACAAGTTTTATGTTTAGTTTTATTTTATCTTTTCTTTTTTATTTATTTATTTATTTTTTATTTTAATATTCACTTCGACGTAATCTTCATCTAATTTATTACATTACATTACATTACTCGTGGACATAAAAAAAATTTATCTATCTGTCCATCTACGTATTTATTTATCCATCTATTTATCTATATATCTATTTCTCTTTCTCTCTCACAAATCATAGAAAAGGACAACGTGACGTTTCCTCGGATCGAATAAGCTCGTATATTTTAATGAATTATCGAGGGGTGAGAATAACTACGGAATGACGTCATCAGTCTCTACGTGAAACCATTGGGGGATCATCGAATCTCACCCTCTCGTTTTACGATAATTCAAGCTAAAAGCATTGGGGAGGTGTTGGAACCGTATCGGGTTTCACGAAATGCTATTTTTATTTCTACGAGCCTATTACTAAATTCCACGAGTTTAGTTTCATAAAAATGAATTAGATGATGTGATGAATCATATCTCTTTCGCTGAAGTTATTAAATTCATTATTCGAATGTCCATTTTTACAGTAATAATAATAACAGCAGCAACAACAACAACAACAGCAACAACAATAACAACAATAAGAACAATATTAATCATATTAATAATAATAATAATATTAATATCAATCATATTAATAATAATAATAATAATAATAATAATAAAAATAATAATATTTCAACTTGGTAGACGTCCATAGAGTTGAAAGAAACCCAGGCTCAGACCCGAATACAAAATACATAATAATAATAAATCATCCTATAATATTTAATATTATATTCAAATATAAATATTATAAATATATATATATATATACTTTTTTTTAATATTATTATTATATGACGTCATTATCAATCTCTACGTACGACCATTCGAGTCATCGAATCTCACCCTCTCGATATACTATATACATGCATGCATACATACATACATACAACATATATACATATATACATTACATATATACATACATACATCATATATACATACATATATACATACATACATCATATATACATACATATATACATTACATATATACATACATACATATATATATATCCTTCTCTTTCTGATCGTATTCAACGTATTCGAGGTGAATCGTTCGTTTTCGTTCTCTCAAATTTACGTTACGTGACATCGAGTGGACGACACGCAGAAGCGAACTTCCACTTCTTCTATAACCACCAGGCGAACAAACGAGTGGATGAAACTGCCGATCGTTGTTCTTTTACTCTGCCATTTGTTACGACCTTTCATATATATATATATATATATATATATATATATATATATATATATATATATATATATATATATATATAATAGTGTACATATATACACTCTGACGGCCTACTTTTTATGATTCCCAAGACACTTATTTTGTAACCAAATTGAATAATAGAAAAATTTTAAATAGAAAATATATAGAATTTATTGACAAAAATAAAGATAAAAGAAAAAGAATAAGAAACAAAAATATACACACACACACCCTGACAACCTATTTTTTATGATTCTCAAGGTACATATTTTGTAACAAAGTAGAATAATATAAAGATAAAAACAGTAAATGTACAGAATTTATTGACAAAAAGGGAGGCACGAAAACAAACAAAAAGAGAAAACCAAAAAAAAAAATAAAAAAGAAAGAGAAATACAACACAAATGCAGTAGCTACATAGATACACACGTTCAATGAATCAGAATTCTCGAATGGAATTTTCAATCGTGTTCGAACAAAAGCATCAAAACGGAACGCTTTTGTGAGAGACAAAAGGGACAAAAAGAAAATAGAGTAGTGGGGTGCGATGGGGGCGAGAGAGAGGGGGAGAGAGGGGGAGAGAGAAAGAGAGAGGGAGAGAGA
Source organism: Vespa crabro (assembly GCF_910589235.1). Taxonomy (NCBI): domain Eukaryota; kingdom Metazoa; phylum Arthropoda; class Insecta; order Hymenoptera; family Vespidae; genus Vespa; species Vespa crabro. The sequence goes on from NC_060965.1 coordinate 7,132,547, forward strand.
GGGAGAGAGAGAGAGAGAGAGAGAGCTATCGGGATAGAACTATCGGGATAGAGCAAATTTCTTGCAAGAACGCTTTGGACGACAAAAAAAAGGTAAAAGAAGAAAAAAGAAAAAAAAAGAAAGAAAAATTCTGGTCACATCGAGCGTATCGGTTTGAGATCGGATCGATGCCAACAAGCGCACAGTGGTGTTTGAAAGAGATTAGATCAAACGAGCTCTGGGCCCGACGCTCTTCGTGCCAAGTGAAATCCAATCGACAGTGACAACGTCAGAGACAAATATTTAATCGGGCTGCCGCGCATCGAGTCACTGAGCCACGAAGAGTACCATTAATCTTTGTTTAACTTCTAACTCTACCTGATCTCGTACTTTACGAGTTCCAACTACCAGTTTGTTATTATTTCGTCTATTTCGAATTGCAATCATTCGTTCATGTTTATCCGTGAGTTTTTTTATGGTTCATTTCCTGATTTTTTTTCTTATTCTACTGCTATTACTATCACTATTATTAATACTACTTCATGAAAGTACCACCTGTCTGCATATATGTATGTATTATTAGGCTTTAATGTTCAAATTTTAAACAAAATTTTTTACTTTTCTTTTTTTCTTTTTCTTTTTTTCTATTATTATTCTTGTTATGTTCCTTGTCATTGTTTGACTGCACTTTTACCCCTGATAAAGTTTCTCCATTTTAAAATAACAGTCTGTATCGATTAAACTTTGACATTTAAAGTTGAATCATTTAATAGACCGTTTGTTAATTTTGTTATGTTCCTCGTCATTGTCTAACATTCGAATATTTTATTTAGAAAAAATTTTTCACGGAAAAAATTAAACAATAATATTCCTTTAAAAAAAAAAAAAGAAACATTCTTGGTATTGAAACATTCGAATATTTTTATCAATTCTCTATCGTTATTGATAATTCGTCATTTAGATTGTAATATTCATATTTAGACTACGTTACTCTTATTAAGGTCCTTATAATCATATTCAAATGTTCGAATATAAATTTTCTTTTCGAAATTTTTGTTCCAGCCTCGAACAGTTTAAAAATTTTCTCATCGTTTATAAAAATCGTCACGCTATTATCTTTTTATCTTTTTTTTTTTTTTAGATTTAAACTATGATTGAAGAATTTATCGTTATTAAACTTTTATCGGTCTAACTAAGTTTTAACGATCAATCGATAAAACGATTTTACTTGACTATAGGAAACCGCAACGTAATCTTCACACTCTAAAGAGATTGCGATCGACTTGATCGGAGGACAACGCAACAGCAGAACCTCTGGGCTCTATGGAAAGTGGTAAGTGGATCGTTCTGGCTTTCTCGTAAATAGACACACTTGACAAATATTTACGTGGTCCATCGAAAGCTAGCCTACGTTGTCGTGAACTGATACCTTAGTTTGTAATTAGCACTCGCAAGGGCCAAAAGCAAAGACTAATAATTATGCAGAACGGAGGTAGATGTTGGTAGGTTGGTAGGGTTGGGTTGAGTTGGGTTCGGTTGGGTTGGTTGGTTGGTTGGTTGCTTGGTCTACGACACGACAGGACCTCGTGTCTACACGCTCGAAAAGCTTACTCGAGTGGCTACGTAATCGCCATTAACCTTACACGGGCCACTCGGTCACGTGAACGTTACAACTAATGTGTATGTGTGTCTGTGTGTATCAATCTGTGTTTGTGGGTGTGGGTATGGGGGTATAAGTACCTAGAAATATTTGGATACTTTTGGAAAATCGATAATAGTGTTAATGACCCTAAACTGTAGATATATCCCTTGAAATTCTATAGTCTCTCTCGTAGATAAATTGAAGTATAAAATTTTGTCTCTTTATATAAGATATAATTAATACGTGTAACATATCCAAAATATACGTATTTATGCGTAAATCTTATTAATAGAAAGAAATTTCAAATTTAATATTGTACGAAAAAACATTTACTTTTCGTGCTCGAAAATAATACGTATCCATAGATATGAACAAAAATGTTCAAAGTATAAAAATAAAAGGTATGGAATAATTAAAGTGATAAAAAAAAGAAAACAGAAAGAAAGATGAATTAATATTTCGTTGAAAGTAAATTTCACTTTCATTATAAATATAATAATAAATAAATATAATATATTGGACTGATTAGGATGTAAAACGGAACACGAAGGAAGTCTTGAAGAAATTCTCAATAAAGATAAATCGTGATACTGTTTTATACTCCTCTGAACAAGAATCGTAACGATCGAGGACAAAGTGTTCTATCGCGTGTCGAAGAAAAATCACCAAAGTTCCGGTGCGCAAGCAGCTTTCAAAGTTTCCTCTTGGAAAATCCGGCTATCCTTACCGACGCGATATACATTTAGACTCAAGTTGAATCGAACATTTAGGAACGCTTAGAAAAACGGTCGCGCATTCCTATCGAAATGTACGACAATATTGTCCTTATCCGATCTATTTTTTATTTATCTTTTATAAATTATATTATCTTCACATATGTATCATATATTCATTCAGTGTAAATAATTTAAAATTTATTTTAAGATTACAAGGATAATCAATTTCATAGATATATTAAAAAGTTTTCTTCGTCAGGAATCAGTCGTTAATATTATTTTATTATGTTTATAAATAATATTATAAATAATAATTATTTATAATTTTATCGTAATTTTTATTGTAAATAAAATTGTGAATAATAATTATTATTTATAATAAAAATTTATTTTTATTACGATAAATTATTTTTACAAATAAAACTTATTATCTTCTCTTAAATTATTTTTCAAGCGAAATCGATTTTTTATTTATTTATTTATTTATTTGCTTTTTCATTTATTTATTTTTTTTTTATTTCTACCGAATCTTTTTAAAAACCAACATTAAAAAAGAAGTCGCATTAGTGAGTAAAATTTTAACTGAATAAATTATTTTTTTTATTTCCTCTTTATTTTAGAGATCGATGAAAAGAACGTATTCAATGAAGTGTATTTTTCATTGTTATTTAATCTTCTTTAATTCAGTTTGCTATCGTTTATAGGAATGTATTATATAATACGAAAATTATATATATATATATATATATATATATATATATATATATATATATATATATATATATATATATATATATATATATATAAGAAAAGTATGAAAAGCTTCATATATGAAATAAGTTCGTATAATGAAATCAAACTTTAAAAAGAAAAAAAAATTAAAATATTGAAATATAAATATGTGAATTTAAATTTACTTAATATTTTAAACCAGTACTTCTCGAACTATGAACCACGTGAAATTTTTAATGATTCATGAAATGATAATTAACATTTTATCAGAAAATGAGATTAATCTGTAAAGGATTTCTAAACAAATTCTCATAAAATGTTCTCGCTAGAATTTATCTAGTATATTTAGACTAATATACGATAACTTAAGCCTATCTGACTATTAAAAATTTCAGTTACTATAAATATTTTCTTAATCATAATTAAGTATCGTAACATAAAAAATTTATTAAGTCACAAAAGGCAAAGATATATCGAGAGACAACGCTTTATTCTAAAGAATTAATATTGAATTAAATCGAATGGAAATGAATTTTCTCTCTCTTCCTCTCCCTCTCTCTCTCTCTCTCTCTCTCTCTCTCTCTCTCTCTCTCTCTCTTTCTCTGTATGTATGTGTATATATATGTATATTTCATATATTTTTTTAAGACAAAATAAAATATCAGCTAGCCGATAGAGGCTGACCTTCAACGGGTTTAAAGATAAGCAAGAGAAACGGGTATAAGAGTCTCTCTACCGCTGTGAAATCCCAATATTGGCAATAACGTAGAGCCATCGATTGTAATAAGTCTCAACGAAGGGCACGTCGATCCTACGACGTTTATTCGATTCGACTTGGTCGTCCCACGATTCCGTGTCTACTCCCATGTCGAGGTCAATAAAATTCCAATCGAGCTATAAAGTTTGATTTTTCAAGATGATGATAAAGAAAGAAAAAGAGAGAGAGAAAGAGAGAGAGAGAGAGAGAGAGAGAGAGAAAGAGAGAAAGAGAAAGAGAGAGAGAAAGAGAAAGAGAGAGAGAGAGAGAGAGAGAGGAAATGAGAAAGCAATTTCTTAAAGTAATCGTTAATCCAGAACGATGGGGGAGAACTAAATCGATATTCTTCCTAGAGTCGACTTATTTAATATCTCGACATCCTTAACTGTAAGCAGATACGACGATAAAGTAAAAAGTACTTTTCGAAGTGGGCAGATGAGTTCGAAATGGTTCGAAGATTCGCCACTCGAAAGGCAATTAAGCGGCTAACGACACTCGTCAAATTGACCGGCCTCATGGCCATTAATTTTTATTAAACCGATCACGCTTGAAGGGCCCTTCTGTCTTCTGCTTGCTCTGTATCCCTACCCCTTTACCCTTTTTCGAGACTAACCACTCCCTCTAACTATTTTTCCTTCTTCCTTCCTTTCATTCTTTCTTTCCTTCTTTCTTTCTTTTCTTGGTAAACACAAAGATCGATGAATCCGTTTCCACGTTCATTCGAGTAACTAAAAGGGCTTGCCAAAGGGACGAGGGAGATGCACGTGTGTTTTGTACTTCTTGGTTTTTATTCCCTATCGACAAAAATCGAATAGGTTTTTTTTCTCTTCTGTATTTTTCAAAAGATTATATTATATATAAAAAAAAAAAAAAAGGAAAAGTATAAAAGACAATATTACCGTTTGATACGAGAGAATTGAAAATTTTAGTCGAAAAAAAGAAAAAGAAAAAACAGCAAAAGGAACAAAAATAATATATCGTAATTTTGAATAATATCGTAAAAGAGATATTTCTTCGGAACAAGTGGAAAAGTATTTTCTGAAGATTAATCAATTTCTAAATAGTTCATTGGCACGAGTGGCGTTTTCTTTCGGCAGAGTTTTAAATTAGTAGTATACGTCACAAATCGGATCAGCATGGCCATCAGGCCATGCAGCTTTTATTACGACATGGGATTTGTCAATTTACAAAATTATCAGTATATTCTGCAATATTTTAATTAACTTTTGTAAGGTTTATCTGTAAATACAAAAAAAAGACCAAACAAAAATAGAAACAATCGCTCGCTGTAATTGTAATTTTGTCTTCCTGCGTTTTTATACCTCGTTAAAGCTTTGATATAAATTTAACATAAATCTGAAATATATAAATCCTTTTTCTTTTTCGTGCATTAAAAATGTATGAGGAAAAGAAGGAAGAGAGAGAGAGGGAAGAAAGAAGAGGATTACGGGCGAAGATTAATAATTAACTGGACAAACACTAATCTTACGTGTGGAATGGAAGAGAACCGACGAAATAAGCTTTTTTCGCAAAGGAATTTTTATTTGTGACAAAACGGGGAGAAAGCATTTGGCTAAAGAGAGAAAGAGTAAAGGAAATAGTTTGGAAAAGAGATAAAGGAAGAAATTCTAACGAAAAAGGAAAAAAAAAGATAATAAAAAGAAAATGAAAATGAAAATGAAAATGAAAAAAAAAAGAAAAAGAAAAGAAAAGGTAGGTGTATTTCCTGTAGCTATATTTTCGAGTATCTCTCGTTGACCTTTGTCCAAGAGTATATTTTTATTAACACTTGCTCGGTATCCCAGGAATGAGAATACTTTTCCAGGATTTCGCCAGCGTCCGGCTAATTTCTCAAACAAGCAGCTGCGTTACCGTACCTACAAAAAATAGTTCCACGGTTTGCACACATAAATTTGGTAAGCCAACGAAGTCAGAAAAAAGGAAGAAAAATTAAAAAGAAGAAGAGAGGAAAAAAAGAAAAAAGAAAAGAACTCTTCCCACACTATGAGAAAAAAGAGAAGGTTTAGCTATTTTCAATAGCTTTTTGTTACAAATGAAAGATAGTTCCGCGTGTACGTGATTATCGTTGATTCAAAAAGGTACTAAAACTTTCTCTCGTTTCTGCTGTCACAGGTAACAGCAGATGAGAAAGAGGCATACTAGTAGAAGTGCTACCGGTAACCGTACTTTCCAACGCAATGAAGGATTCAACGTTTCCGCCTGAATGTCCGGACGCGTAGAACGTAAAGCCTATGGGAGAGGTATATAGTATAGCTAGAACGAAGAGAGGAGAAAGAAGAAAGGAGGAGGATGAGGAGGAGAAGGAGAAGGAAGAGGAGGAGGAGGAAGAGAAGGTGGAGGAGAAAGCATAGGGTGAGTTCTCCCTTTATCTTGGCTAGGAACGTAGCAGGAGCGACCACGCAGTGGCGATAGAAGCGCCCCCACTTATCCGGCAGTCGTACAATTTGCATGATGAGACAGTAAAGCCGGATTCGGACGACTCGCCTCGTGAACGGCCTCCTCATCCTCTTCCTCATCCTCTGCTTCTTCGTCTGGCGACGCCTCCACCTCCATCCCAACCACCCACCCTAACCCCCTTTCACCCTCTTCGTTGCAGACAGCAGCGGCAGCAGTAACGGCAACAGTACCACAGCACCGCAGCACCGTCGACTTCCCACGCACCCCCATCGCAACGACCATGGTAGCGACCATCCTTGCAACGCAACCACAGACTCCTACGATGGTTTTATGAGAGATAAAGGATGGAGTTGGAGCAACTGGACAGAAGTCTAGAAACGCTTACAGAGTAAGGACAAGGGGATCGGATCTCTCGATTTAGTTGCCAGCTAGCTATCTAGCTAGCTTAGATGAAACGCTATGGACAGGGACAGGTATTGGAAATTGGGGTCTAGCTTTCCTATGGGACTGGCAATCAACCTTCTCTTCCACTCCTCTTCCCGTCCCGACCCACCCATCATCCCCCCTGTCGTTCTTAGTTGCTATACTACTGGCCTGGACCCTTTTTTTCTTCCCTATTCAAACATTCAACGGCAGACTTCCTCCGAAATGTAGACAGACAAATGACCTGACAAAGATACCAGTCTAGCTAAGAGTCCAACGATACTTTGATAAGTAATTACACCGACAAGTAGTTGCAGTACGTATAAATAAAATACAGAACAGTATGATATATAAATAAAGAGAGAGAGAGAGAGAGAGAGAGAGAGAAAGAGAGAGAGAGAGAGGGAGAAAGAGAGAGAAAGAGAGAAAGCAATGTCTATGGACCTTACGATTTATTTATAACTTAGGATTTGGATGAGTAAGAAAAGAATACGAAAGGATAGAAATAGAGATTGTGAGTGAACTCTTGCTCGTGATAAAATATGTACAGCGTCAGGTATTTGACAAGAGGCGAGAAAGGTCGAAAGAAAGTCGACTCTCCCTATGGGCTTGGATCAAACACCTTGAGACTGGACACCTAACCGATGACCCCTCAAAAATGTCAGCTGTTATGTGGTCTCTTCACTCCACCACATTGAAACACTCCTGACGTTTGATCGTTTCTTCTCTTTTAGGGTTCAAACTATTATCCCTTTCTTCCTTTCTCTCTCTCTCTCTCTCCCTTTCTCTCTTTCTCTATTTCTTTCTTTCTTTTTCTATTCTCTATTTTTTTCTTTCTCTTTTTTCTATTCAGTAGCAACGGCAGAAACAGTAACAGCAGCCGGTTGGATAGAAGTCTCGGTGTGGTATTGATCGACTCCAGAAGCGAGGACCACATGGCGACTCGGCATTCGTGCGATCTCGTATACCTTCGTTCTTCCTCGCTTCTAACATGGCGGCCATGGGAGGTCACGTGGCTGCCACCCCCTCACCTATAGAACTACTACAACCATGAAGGTGGACCGTCAGTGCGCACTCGACCACCGCAAGGGATATATGATGCAGCCACGAATCCGTCTCTCTCTCTCTCTCTCTCTCTCTCTCTCTCTCTCTCTCTCTCTCTCGCTTTCATACCACACTTTCTATCTATTTCACTCACTCACTCATTCTCTCTCTCTTTCTCTCTTGCTCTTTAGGAACGGCTTAAATATTTGCACGGCGCGTTTACAATGATATTGCACGTTGGTTGGCCCAGTACTCGCGCAATATTCATGGAAACGCGGTTTTCATGATTATCGACTGCGAAAGCGATCGTGAGAGCACCATTGTGTGCACCTACGGATGAGCGAGCACGAAGGACACACCCTGAAATGAATTTTCTTTCCCTTCTATCGAGTTTTCCGTAATACGTAAGATATCTTTTACGTTTTATTAAATGAAATAACAAACTCTCTATCTGCTCGAAATTAAATAAATGTATTCTACTAAATTATTTAGTTAGTTTTTCATTTAATGGTTCACGTTTATTATGTAAACCTTTAATTTTTCTAACGTCCTTTTCTCTTGTATCAGTTACAAAAACCGAATCATCTTTATTTCGGAGCTTGTTCGTGAAATTTACGAGAACTCCAAGAGTATCGAAGATACGCCGAAGATAGGAGTTTCGTGTCCGAGGAAAAAGCGAAGAAAAGTGTAAAAGATACTTGGTGCTGAGGGTTGAAGTAGTAGTAAGGGGGTTGGGGGATAGGGAATGGGGGATGGGGAATGGGGAATGGGGGATGGTTGAACGAAGTTGAAAGGTTCGATTCAAGGACGGAGGGTGATTTTAAGAGCGAGGCCGATAGAAACTTGCGACGACCCTACTACTGCTGCTACTGCTGCTGCTGCTGCTGCTGCTGCTGCTTTTTTCCTATCTCTCTCTCCCTCTTTCTCATCCTCTCTCTCTCTCTCTCCCTCTTTCTCATCCTCTCTCTCTCTCTCTCTCTCTCTCTCTCTCTCTCTCTCTCTCTCTCTCTTTCTCTCGTTCTTCATCTAAAGCACCGACCACCAACCACCGACCACTACCACCACTATCACCACTACCACCGCCGCCATCACCACCACAACTATACTATACAACCACTGAAGCCAGTATGTACACACGTACGTACTATCTAGCCTCTTTGTCCATTTTCACGTGGCCGTTGGTGTCATGGTACTGCACTGCGGTGATCTCCTGACGATATAAACGCTTGAACGGTTTGATTTCATTCTATTTTTCAACGTCTACTACAACCGTGATATTAGGAAAACTTAGCATTTTGAAACTGTGAAAATAAAAACAATAATAGATTTATTTAAACGTTACAATCGATATTATTATAATTTCAAAGATCGGATAATTTTAGATTGAATAGCTTTGTATACAGTGGAATCAATTTGGAATGGGGAAGTTCAAGCATGGATGTTTAGAAACTAATCGACACTCTAATCGACGTTTTCAATACAAATTTTGAAATAACATTACTTTCTAATTTTAGGATAAGTTGGAATATATGAAGACAATAATGGAATGTTATTAGCCATATTTGAATTATCTTACAAATTGAAAAAGAGATGATAACAAATCGTTCCAAGCAATCTATATGAATTAAAATATAATTCAAGGAAAATTAAACGAACCAATTATTAACCGTTTATCTATAGAATATCGAGTCAATGTGCTAGATAATCCGCTTTTGTGCTTTTTATTATACCTATATCTACATATTAGATACTTAAGTGAATAGCATGTTATATAATCGAAATCGTGTAAGAACTAAGAGATAATGTAATTAGGGTAATTCAACATGAAATGATGTCCCGGTAAGTGAGACGACTCGGTATCATATTTTGTTGATATAGTTGAATTTTCAAATATTTTTAGAGATAGGATTGATAATAATTAACAAAATTTATGAACTATACTCTTTGTTCGTTTTCAATTAAATTTATTTATAATAAAGAAATTAAATACTTTGAAAAATTTTCTACTTGTTCTTTAAATCATTATTTACTAATAATTTAGCAAGAAATAATTACTATTTCTAAATACAAATTCAAATAATGTAATATTCAAAAGTCATGTTCATAATCGTGCGATAAGATATTGCTGTAACATATTAAAAAAAGTGAGTTATTACTCCCTGACTCTTAAGATAGATGATATGGTTTATTCGAGGATAGTTGATCTATCGTAAAATTTACATTGTTACGCTCTTACGACATACATAAACCTGGCTCTGCTTACGGAAACAATGGATTTTTATTCTTTATGTTAATCATTTTTAATGACGAAGATCTACTATGTGCTTTCTTAAACGAAAAACAATAACCAGAACAAAATGTACCTCGTGTAACTGAAGAAGATACAGAGGAAAATAAATAACAAGAATCTGTTCCATTTTGTTGTTATCACAAACAATTAAGGAAAAGATTTACGCGACAGACACGCCAGACACAATGCTAAATTAAATTAATCCAATTTGTAAAACGTCATCGGAATTAAAAAAGTAGGAATCATTTCAAACGGCTAAAGTAACGAAAAGAAATGTGCGAAAAATTCGGGCAAATCCAAACGTAAATGTCTCCATTGCGGGAGATTCATCTTCGGATGAGAATTTTTCAGAATTTTGTAGTTCAAAAGACTGAAGAAAGTTTTGAGGAAGAATATGACGTTGAGTGCATTGAATGTAGAGAACAGTACGACTATATATCGAAACAAGACGACTGAATTTGATGTGCGAGATATGATAAGTGATTTCACGAACGATATTCTAACATTCTTGGATTTATGTGATCTCTGTAAAGAAGATTTATGCGACCAAAAGAAATCATTTTTTTTTTTGGTATGTCCAAAACTTTCTTTCTTTTTTACTTATACCATGACAACCTGAATCATTGGTCTTCTCATACGGACAATTCGGGTGAGATGGTCTTTTATATGAGCAATAATTTCTTTTCTTTTTTTTTACAAAAATCTAGGATTACTTCTCAATTTTATCTTGATATTATAATTTCTCATATATCTACTTTTACAAATACATTTTTTTTTCTTTGGATATCGATTAAATTGACAATGTATTGAAGCTTTAAAACAGAATGGATCTTTATACCTCCGAATTATCGTATAATTCAAAATCCATAATATATCTTAGAAATAACGAATCAATAAAGTAAGCAATATCTTTTTCTTCCTTTACAAATTATTTAAAGGGATTACATGTCACATTAATAAAGTCTCGTAAGAATTAAAAGATAATTATAACTATGCTTAGAAATTATTGAGCCAATAAGATATGTATATATGTTTTGTCCTCATTATATCTGTATTTAGATATTACTAATTAATTACGTGGATTACACCATGTTGTATAATCAACATCATATAAAAGGTTCAGAGAAAAAAATAAAAAATAATAAAGAAATAAGAAAAAGTTTAATTATAATTTGCAATCGATACATCCAAGTAATATCGAGTTAATCAATAACATTTCTTTCTTTTATTATATTTATGTATCGTCTCTATATAAATGTATATATATATTATTTACATAGACATTTCATCAATAGTCTTACGTACGACTTAACAAAAATTATAATTATATTATACAATCTATAAATCTAGAATACATCGAATTAATAACATCAATAATATTTGTTTCTTTCTACTATTCTTATTTATTTAGTTCGCTTATTGTTGAATGATGTTTTGTTGAAAGATCAAAATAATATTTATAGTAATATTAAAAACTATAAAAAAAATAAGTACAATCATTGGTAATGCATATTTGAACGGAAACAAATACTGTATATGCGTGTATGTATACTTAATGTAACGTTGATTGAGATCTATGATATTACTACGATAAAGTTTCATCCTGGATCAATTCAAGGACTCAGTCAGTACGGCTGATTATTAATACTAGAGATCTTTAAACTACAGGCCCTGAGTAATATTTCGGAACCCATAAATTCTTATCGCCTGATGTTTTGGTGATTGCACGAAATGTCGAAGTTGTGACGTCGTCTGGGTAGCAATGTACGAGGGAAGTGTTTCAACAGACCGAACGTTGTCGTGAACATAAAAGTCATGACTACGGCTGTGTTTGTGTTTGTGTCTGTGTCTATGCCTGCGACCGATTGAGTCAAGGATAGTGAAATATGTACGATCGAATATCGTTGTGAGTGTAATTGAATCAAAACTGTCCGTATACGAATGAAAGTGTCTTGAGACTGAGTAAAACTCTGTGTGTGTGTGTGTGGTGTGTGTTATTTCAACTAACAATCCAACATCAGCACGTGATAATTTTGGAAATAGGAAAATGAAAAAAAAAGAAGAAATATCGACAAATTTTACGTAAAAAGTAATATAAATGAAAAAAAGCAAGATCATTGATTGGTCTGAGGTGTATATTCAGATTAAACATATTAGATTTGTTCAACAATTTTCGTAATTGAGATAGTTCGAAAGAATATTTCAAAAAGAAGATTGTTCGAAAGCATATTTCCAAAAGGAGATTGTTCGTAAGAATATTTCCATTCCGTTGGGTAAAAATGTTTGGGGTATCCTCACAATCCAGCTTAAACTAACTACGTCATACGACGAAAGCGTTTGCTTGAGTTTGCACGACCAAACAGAGTTAATAAAACAAAGTATCTAAATCGTTTTCGAGGGCACCATCACTTCGGAAACTTGTTTACCTGACGGATTATCTATTTCACCAAGATATTCAAGTGAACGAACGAAGATAAAAGAAAAAAAGAGGATAAATCTGTTTTATATTTTTTGAGACGGAACAACAACAATAAGTCTATTTTTACAAGTTACTTATACGAATTTACAATTCCATTAAATATTTGACGTTATATTTTATAACTGATATATAAAATATATATATAAAATATCGAATCAAAGGAAATTAAATTTTCTTCTCTTCTGTTACGTTATCAAAAGCAAAATTTCTTCTGTCTACGTTATCAAAATCACGAACGAATTTTACGAATAATTATAAAAATAAGAAATACAAACAAAGCTCGTTCGAGCAAAAAAAAAAACAAAATTTTGAAATTAACTCGGAATAAGTAAGTTAATATCATGCACTTGATTAACCGTAAGAAATGAAAGGTAAATGTAAAGATGGTCTAAAAAAAAAAAGAAAAAAAGAAGATAGGAAAGAAGTAAGGAAGGAAAATCAAGAAAAGAGAGATAGGAGAGGTAGGCAACAACCTTTGAGTTCTAAACCGCCTTAAATCCATTTTCTTTTCTTCGTTACGAATGTTATCGCACGAGATAAATCGCACGATCGATATATATATATATATATATATATATATATATATATATAAAATCGAGCGTGTAGGTACGATTTTGCCACGCTTTCGAATAGATAAAACGTGACAGCGTGAAAGTGGTGTCACGCGATGTGAGCGATCCTCGTTAATTACGCGAATGTATCGTGTCTAATGTAAAAGCTCGCGATGGCTTCGGGATAACGAACAGAGAATTAATTTACTTTTACGCTTAACGTGAATACCAAAGCTAACCGACGGAATAAAAATAAAACGTGCCTATATAAGTTACCTTATAATTTTTGCAATTATTTTTGCCTATCCTAAGAAAAAGAATGAATATATATATATATATATATATGGTGGTAAATAAATAACTATTATCATTACAGACATTTTCGCTATTGTTTTCGTCGATTTTTAATAAAGTAAGGAAAAAGACAAAAAAATATTCGTTTTTTTTTTTTAATATAGAGAACGACAACAAATAAATTCAATGAATACACGAAATGTTATTTGAAGTTACATTACAAACTCAAAATAAAACATTAAATTTGTTAAAATGCATTTAAACTTCACTACTATGTATTATATTCAAATATGTAACCGTGTCTGCTGAAGTAGACGTATTTTGAAGCATGTTCGGCGCACTCAATGAAACGACGAATTGAGGCTTGTATTTTCAAACAAGAGTTGAACATTCCGAAAATTTCATGAACTTCATAGGAAATGACAACAAAGAATCTATTACATATAAAATTCAAATATTAAGTATTGTATTTCCAGAGTCAGATTGACAAAACCCATTTTTTCTTCACTACAAACAAGAAACCTGCTCTTGAAGTTTTGTCCTATAATTTCTTATATATATATGCTGTATATTAATAAATAAATATATAAATAAATAAATAAATAAATATATATATATATATATAATTAAATGGACATATACTGAAAATATGTATCTATCAAAGAAATTGAATCGAAGCAGTACTAATATCGCATACGTAAATTTTATTTATCATATATACTTATAGTATACATAAATTATTTAGTTAATCATTGAAATTCTCATATTTACGTACTTTTTTTTATAAATAAGCTATACTTAACGAGAGATTATATTTTTTTATTTTATTGACTTTTTTCTTATTCTATTTTAGCAATAAAATTAATGTACAGTTGTTTTTTCCTTGAATTACCATTATATAAACAATTGTCTTGAAAAGTACTGTTTATTAAATTTTCGATATAATATCGATTTTAATATTTTCATATGTTGATCGTAAACTTTTGAAAAAAAAAAAAGGAGAAAGAAAAAATAGATCTCATTACTTCGCTTCTTCAATGAAACTTTCACCGTTTGGCAAATGCCATAAGTTCTCTATACAATTCAAGTCGAGAACTCTTTGTGCCGAATCTTTCAAGCAATTTAATATTCGAATCCTCAAGAAAAAATTTGTCATTCTCTTCTTCAAAGATAAATCCTTCGATTCCGAGAACCATTTTTAATACTGTCTGTTATATTAAACATTATACTTACTTGCATTCAATATAATAATACCAATCTCATTTAATCCGAAAAACACCGTCTAACCTTCAATCATCTCTCTTTAAATTTAAAAATTGATGTAATAAATGTTTTCTTATATGATTATTCTTCTTTTTTTTTTATTTTTAATTTTTCGTTTTTTTTTTCTTCTAACTTTTAATTAACCCAAAATCACATTTATCTTTATCGTTTCATGTTATATTATATATATATATTTTTTTTTTTTTCTTCAAAATGATAACAATATTAAACGACGATATTATTTTAAAAAAGTCAAACGCTTTCTCATATTTGTTTTATTAATATTTGATCTGCAGTTTGACTTGAAACATTTTAAGTCCAGCTTCGTACAATTTTCGTTTTATTCTTTTTGTTGAATAAACATTTAATCCCATTGTTTCTGCAATATTTCGTAATACGTTCGTTGGATCTTTTGAAAAATTACTGAAGAATTTGACGATCTTCTTGTACACCGATATAATGTTTGATTCCACGATGTCTGTAATTTTCAATAGTATTATGTAGTAAAAAAATCTTTTCTATCGCGTATATTTTTACATATATTGCAAATACTTTTGAGTAATAAACATTAATTTAATTCATTACAGCAACTTGAAACGATTGAATGACGAATTTTATATAAAATTTCCTTTGTTTTTGACATTTAGCGATTAATTCAGAAATGATTTTAATATTACGAAGCTTAAAAATGGTGTAATAAAATTTGTTTAGAACATGTGCGTCTAAAAATGACATGTTCTTGAAGTTTTTCACTTGTTTCTTATCTTACTATATATTGTAACAAAACGTCCAATCATTTTTGTTTCTCGGCAAATAATTGACATTTTGTTGTTTAGATAAAAATCTAAATATGAGTTTCCATTATTTATTAAATAATCTGTATACTACAAGGACATATAATAAATAAATCTTGTTCATTTATTTCTATATGTATGTGAATATATATATATATATACGCGCGCGCGCACGCATGCACATACACAAACACACACACACATACACACACTTTTTTTAAAGATTCGAGATAGTTCTAACTTTCTTCAAAATTGATTGTTGATTATTTATAACGACGATGAAAAAGAAGAAAAATATCCATCAAAGATCGTCACGTTCATTTATCATTTAGTTCCTTCATCATCGAAAATTTTATTTACTTTAATATATTATATTGACTTTAAAACCATTAAAATTTTAATATGACATCGTCTTATATTAGTTCGAAATAATGTAATGAAAGAAGATATAAAAAATAAAAAAAACGAAAAGAAATCTTTCAATTAATTCCTTGACGATCGAAGATCATTACATTTCAACCTCCTTTTAAGTATAATTTTTCTATCTCCGACATTGATTCAGAATGATGTAAAAATTAAAAATTACAACGAAAAGAAAATAATAAAAAAAAAAGAAAAAAAAACAAATGAATTGGAAATCTCAATGTATAACAAAAAAAAAGAAAAGAAAAATTTTTCAATTAATTCCTCCATCATCGAAAATTCTGTTGGTTTTATTCCAACCAACATTTTTTTCTTTTCTGATTGTGCCCAACGTTATTGTTCTGAAAAGGTACGGGCGTGTGTGTGTGTGTGTGTGTGTGTGTGTGTGTGTGTGTACGTAGAAGAACAAAATAAAAATAAAATAAAATAAAATTATTTCATTAATACTTTGGTCATTGCAAATCGTGACGATTTTATCTGTACAAAAATAAAACCTTTCATCCTAATTTTATTTTCCACAAATATCTAAAATACGATACTTAATATATAAAAAAAAAAAAAACATTTGTAAATCATTCCTACTTTTAATCGTCAAAGATCGTGATATTTTAATTCGACATATGAGGAAATAAAAATGATTATATGTTCGCTAGCTCTCTGTTTCTTCCCCCCTCTCTCTTTCTCTCTCTGGCTATTTATCTATTTATCTATCTATCCATCTCGGTCCCTTCATTGAGTAGAATATGCGCCGTACTAAAACGCTTCCTAGAGGATACTTGAAAGCGATCGATTCCAAAAGGACAAGACTCACCGACGCTGTTTCGTTGCAATGTGACCGCTACAAAATACTCTTCGATGTTTCTATTTTGTCATTTAATCAAAGATTTGGTTCACGATCACCAAATGAATGATCAATGAAATTAATCACATCAAATAAATTATTAATTACCTTTGAAATTTCGAATCAATCAAATAAAATCAATTTGTTCGTAATGGCAAATTGTTAACACTAAATTTTAACTGATAACGAAAGATGAATAAAATCATCATGAAAATGATGATGATGTTCTGATATTTTATGAAAACGAAATATTAATAAAAATTATGATAACGATGATCATTCGATAAAATGAATAAAAACTATAATGATGATGATGACGATGACGATGATAATGATAACGATAACGAAAAATAAATAAGAATAATGATTACAAACAGAAGAAAAATCTGAACGTTCAAAATATTATATTCTCTCTCTCTCTCTCTCTCTCTCTCTCTCTCTCTCTTTCTCTCTCTCTCCCCCTCTCTCCTTCTCTCTCTCGCTCTCTCTCCCCCCCTCTCTCTCTCTCTCTCTCTCTCTCTCTCTCTCTCTCTCTCTCTCTCTCTCTCTCTCTCTCTCTCTCTCTCTTCGGGTTGACAATCTGTATTATTGTTTCGCAAGAAAAAAGAAAAAATAAGAAATAAATAAAATAAAATAATAAAAAGGACAAAAAAGAGGAGGAAAAAAATGGAAGTCAATATTCGTAAAATTTCTCGAACGGACGAACGAATAAACGAACGAACGAAAATGTGATATCATCAAGTTTTCAGAAGGGATCGGCTCGTATCGATTCGATTCCGTTAAATTAAACGAATTATTATTTCATACGGGTCACGCTCGAGGAAACTCTCGGCTACAATGTCCCGACGTTATACGTAAATATGTATATACGTACGCGCATATGTATAGCTCGTGTTTTGGAATTTCGTTAAGTATCGCTCGAATGGCAAATAATCTAATTGATTTATACACACAGACATGCAGACACACACACACACACACACACACGAGCGCACATGTATGCACATATGTATCTATGTATGTGTGTATTTCGTTGTAATCATCATTGCCTTCATGTTCACGTGTCCAACCAAGAAAAATATGCTCTCGTTTGTATATCATTATGTAATGAGTCTTTTCCTACCTTCAACGATATCACTGTAAATAAATTACATTAATTATGGATATCGTTCACAGTTTACTTCTGTGATTTAATCAATTAGCAATTGCATCATATTGAACATATCAATCAGACGTACGAATAAAATCCGAGAAAAATGTTCAAATATATTTAAAATCCTAATTAATTATAAATATATCATTATATAAAATGATCTGTGAATATACGTGTGTGCGTGTATGTGTGTGTATAGAATATTAACTTTATATACTTCGAATAAATCCTCAACAAGCTTGATAATTAAATAACATTAGATTGATGAAAATATTTCAACGATCATGATATATGTCTTATTGTTAAATTAAATGTAACAAAAGTAATCTAACTGCTTTAAATGTACCACAATGTATAATATATTCGATAAAATGTATTCCAAACGAATGGAAATATTCACGAATGAAAATGAAGAAAAATTCTTAAATATATTCAAAATTCAAATTATACATATATATATATATATATATATATATATATATATATATATATATATATATATATATATAGATTTTAAGGATGGATCATATAAAGCCTTATTATAATATGGTTCTTATATTTGTTAATAAACTTTTGGTCAGTCTGATACATAAAATAAAATGTTTCGTCAATCACAACTTATTATCTTATCTGACGTAATTTAACCATCTATAACGTCATGTAATTTCTTCGAAATTACATAAATTACATAAATTTTGAGATGGAGTCTTATTTTACTGATTTCATCATCAATAAAGCGCGACATCTCATGCGGTCTGGATCAATGACTGCCAGGATTCTAGGCTTGGAATTTAATATTTATATTTTACGAATTCAATGGCCACCAGCTGATTTAGGAAGAACTAACAAACGTTATCTAATTTTTCTTATTTAATTAACCAGCTAATATTAATATTATTGAGACTAACACAGGACGAGTGGTTGAAGGACCTAAGGATATTAGAATTTGTAGAACTAATAGAAAGTCTTAGAAGTAATTAGACAGATATATATATATAATTTGATTTAGACGTGAAGTGTCTATTATCGAACTTTTGATTGAATATAAAATCAGTGCACCTAATTGATAAATTCTTTCTTTTTTTTAACAAATTCTTTATAAAAATAAATAATAATCACTATAGAGTACAATACATTCAAAGATTAACGAATAATAATATATTTTACGAATTAAGATAAAACTCATCGAAAACTTGAATCTATTATTATCATTATCGATGAATCGATATCTTGTCCTGTCTAGGTCCCTCATCCAGGACACAAATCAATGGTTCATCAACGGTTCGCAAAAATTATCAAAATATAGGACCAACGTTTTTCATCAAGGGTTCGCAAAAATTACCGAAATATAGAACCAACGTTTTTCATCAACAAAAAAATTTTTTTCTTACAATTCGATCATAGTACTGTCGAGGAATCCGATTGAACTTCGTTGACATCGACAAAATAAGATTACGAAGTATTTTCCTATAACAATATATAGGATGATTCCGGGTGAGACGAATCGATCCAATATTTTGTTGATATAGTTGGATTTTCAGATATTTTTAAAGACAGAATTTACAATTATTAACAAAATTTATGAACAATACTCTTTACTCGTTTTCAATTAAAAAATTTGTAATAAAGGAATTAAATACTCTGAAAAATGTTCTACTTGTTCTTTAAATCATTTATTAATAATTTACCAAGAAATAATGATTATTTCTAAATACAGTGGATTAATATAGTATTCAAAGGTTATGTTTATAATCGTGCGATAAGATATTGCTGTAACATTATTAAAAAAAAGGAAATGAGTTATTACTCCGCGACTCTTAGGATAAATGATACGGTTTTTTCGAGGATAATTGACCCATCATAAAATTATATATTGTTATGTTCTTACGACATACATAAACCTGGCCGCTCACGGATTTTTATTCTTTATGTTAATTATTTTTAATGACAAAGATCTACTAAGTACTTTCTTAAACGAAGAATAACAATCAGAACAACGTGTACTTCGTGTAACTGAAGTAGATACAGAGGAAAATAAATAACAAAAATCTGTTCCATTTTGTTGTTATCACAAACAATTAAGGAAGAGATTCTTGCAACAGACACGGCACACATAATGCTAAATGAAATTAATCCAATTCGTAAAACGTCATCGGATATAGTTTCAAGCGGCAAAAGTAACAAAACGTGCGAAAAATTCGGAAAAATTCAAACATAATCGTTTCCATTATGGTGAAATTCATTTTCGGATGAAAATTTGTCAGAATTTTATAGTCCAAGAGTCTGAAGAAAGTTTTGAGGAAGAAGATAATGCTGACTGCGTTGGGTGTAGGGAACAGTACAACTATACATCAAAACGAGACAAACGAGAAGAAATTCGATGTGCAAGATGTGATAAGTGATTTCATGAAGGATGTTCCAACATTTCTGGATTTGTAATCTCTGTAGAAAAGTTTTATTCGAGCAAAAGAAATAATTTTTCTTTCTGTTATATTCAAAACTGACTTTTTTTACTTGAGTCATGACAAAATGAATAACAACTGCATGGGAAACAAATTATTTCTTTCTTACGAAAATCTAAAATTATTTTGCAATTTTATCTGGATTATATTATAATTTCTCATGCATCTACTTTTATGAATATATATTTTTTGTTCTTTTGGATATCGATTAAATTTAAAATATACTGAAAATTTAAAAACAAGTGTGCCATAACTTTTTCAATTATCCTATTTGTATTTTTTAAATCTTATTTCATTTTATTATCAGTAAATTATTTGTTAATTTATATAAGAAGTTTTTAATGTTTTTTTTTTAATCTATCTATATTTTATATAATGTAATAATATATATCAGATATTCACGAAATATAGCGTTACGAATTTTTATTTTGGATAAGGAGATTTTCAAAAAAATTGTTCATATAGAAGTTATCTCATTTCAAGAGAGAGAAATATTATGGTATTTATTGTTTTTTATTTGGCAAAAAATTTCAAAATTAACTTTGCTTTTTTTTCTTTTCCTTTTTACATAAAAACCTACATTCTTTTATAATGGCAATATATTTTACGTAAAAAAAAAAAAAGAAACAATAAAGCAAATAAAGAAATAAAATAAATATACAAATAAAACTAACCATTTTAAACTTTTGTATGAAATATTCTTTCATCCCGAGTCCAAAGAAAAAAGTCGGTTTATAGAGGATTAAGCAACGGTCAAATGTTTTAGGAATTGTAAGTGTCGAAAAGAATAATCGTTCTTTGATAGCTCAGTTAAACAAAAGAATGACGAATATAGCGTTATTTTTTTGTACTATAAATAACAATTTTATTTTAGTATAAGTGAGTTGTTTTATGTGAAAAAGAGATAACTCATATGATTTTACGTGCTCGCTATATTATGATCCCACTTATTTTTCTATCTTGAATTTTCCACAGATCTTGTCTGTACATATTATTTAAAATATATAGATGCATATAAACTCAGTGACATTGTAAAACTATACTTTGAAAACATTTGAGGGCTTCAAAAAAGGTACTTTTTGCTCAATCGACATATACTACAAAAGTAGTTTTCCATAGATCCTATAATTTGACTAATCTATAATATATTATCGGGTTACTATTCGATAAAAACGAATATAAAAAGTCCTTAACGATAATTGATTTATAATACTTTATTAATTGTGAAACTTCGTTTATTCCGCAGTTGTAAATTTATCATCGGAATTAGCAACAAGAAATGTGTAATAAAAAGTTGTAATAATGAAAGTATGGTTGCATGTTCTTCAGTAAAAAAAAAAAAAAAAAAAAAAAAAAGTTTTGACAATCATTAAATTTGTCCTATCATTTAATTTAATTTAAAAAAAGAAAAAAAAAGGAAAAGAAATAAAAAGAAATATGTAACATTTGGAATAATGACGTTGAATACTTTCGAAAACATCAGCTTATAATGCTTTAAATTTTCTAGAAGAAGGGAACATGTTATATTTAATAAAATTTACAGAAAACCATAAAAACAATTCACTGCTCCCTGTAGCAATTAAAGAAACAGCTGGTGTAACATATGCCCTTCTTTTATGGACCCATACAAATAATAATCCAATTATTTAATTGCTTCTTTAATTGCTACAGTGAGCGAAATGAATTATTTTTACGTTCTCCGATAAATTATATAAACACTTCTATTTATATGATCATTATTTTTATTAATTATTGGTAAATGTTTTATAAAATAAATAATCAATACATATGAATATTTTCATAAATAATTGTCATAAATAATTAAGTTCAGAGTTGCATCATTCTTATAGATTTTTATAGATTTATCTAAGACATTTCCATAGATTTATATTTGAATAAAAATTCTGTAATATAATTAAAAAATTTTTTTAATCCGCGTTAAAGTCTTAGTCAACGTAAAACGATAATGAAAGTCTTGGTGATAACGATAAGAAAAGAAAATCTTTTCTGTGCTAGCTTGCCAAGAGCCTTTCTTCTTTACACGAAAAATCTTTTCTTCGAAGATCGTAAGTTCGCCGTTGTCGTTTCCGTTCGAAACTTCCGGCTTTTAATTGACGCGCGACGCGAAACGCTTCGCCGAGCGAAAGATAGTCTAGCAACGAAGTTTAAAGATCACTGTATATATATGATATCATCTTCAATCCCAGAGATTCGAATTTCTGCCAAGATTTAACCAAGGAATGAACGAGTTTAAAATAATGCTTCAAAGATATATTTTTAATGAACCAAAGATCTTTATCAACTTTTTATAACCAAATCTTTTTTGGTATTTAAAAGAAAGGAAAAAAAAAATTAAATAACGTAATGGTTATAATTATATTATACTATACAAGACATATTCGGAAGATGACCGATTTCGATTTTATAAAATTTTACGGGTTAAAATAAAACAGATGAAAAAATGAAAACATTTGTTTTATATATATATATATATATATATATATATATATATATATATATATATATAAAACATATTTTTACCGTATCTTCAAAAAAAAAATAGAAATAAAATTATATAACACAAAAATTAGTGTTACTTGAAGAAGTATAATTATACTTAAAAAAGGGGGAGACATAAAAGTTTCAGATATAAAGCAATACTTAAATGTTCGGTAATAAAATGAAATAAAAATTAAAATATTACACATACGTAAATTTGAATTTTAAAGTTATAGAGGATCAATAAACTATCTTTGATATTCTGTCCTTTTTTCAGTTATTTCGCGCAGTAACGAATATAGGAAAAACATAATATAAATTTCAAAGTTATTTACAATGGCAAAAGAAAATTTTTCTTAAATCGTTATTTCTTCAAAAACAAAATAAAACAAATTCTCTTTTGGCAAATATGAATTTCTTCTAATAATAAATGTTCTAGCTAATTTTATTCTGAATTCATAACCATATATGTATACACATATATACGTTCCGGATTTAACGGGTATAATAACATACAGCAAAATGATATGAACTTATGACCTACGAATTTAATGGGAATTTGAAATTAGTTTGTATTTTGTTATATTTACCTTTTACCTTGCGTGTATATATATAATACAAAAGTATAACAATAATTAATGATTAAATAAGTAAAAATTTTATATTTAAAGAAAAAGAAAAAAAAAACATAACACACACATATACATCTACGTATGACACATACACACTTACGAAATCAAAGTTAAACAGATTTATATATATTAATAAAAATAGTTTCATTTTCATCCATGTATATATTTTCACAAGTATAAAATAAAAATCGATATTATTCGAAAGGTGATCGGACGGTATGTTCCACTTGAATTCATTCACTAAATATCCTAGTTTATATCAAGGTCGGTTATCGTTAAATATTATTAATGATCTAACAGGGCAATAACGGTTAATGGCTGACGGCAAGCGTTTCGATTAAATCGAACAAAGGGCTTTGAATCGCCTTATCGATGCTCGTACTTGAAAAAGGAAGTTGAAGAGTGGAGTCGGATGAGAAAGAAGAAGAAAAGATAATAAAAAGATAAAGAAGGAGAGAACAGAGAAGAGGCTGTGCGGATACCGAAAAAAGAGTTGGTGGGATTGAAGAGAAACGAGAGATAGAGACATATAGGGAGAATACATATACATGTGTGCGTATGTCTATGAGTGTGTGCGCATATGTGTAGAAAGAGAGAAAGAAAGAAATATAGAGAAAGAGAAAGAAAGAGAGAGAGATGAAAGGAGAACAGGACAGTCGTATTGATCCCCCTACGGTGATGCGCTCGATTAAACCCGAATTGCAACGGATTGACGTAAGTTACTACGTTAGCAAGTATTATATTGTCTCTCTGATCCGGTATAGTTCGTGTCTTTGGATTTACGCGAGACGTAATGAACGAACAGACGGTTCATGGGATATAAAGCAAAGGCCGGACGAGCCTTGACCGTCTATTGCTTCCTACCGAAACTTTGACTCGTTAATTCAAACGAGAGACAGAGAGAAAGAGAGAGAGAAAGAGAAAGAAAGAGAGAGAGAGAGAGAGAGAGAGAGAGAGAAACAAAATTGAAATGCATATTTCGTCATGACACAAAGATGATAAATATTAGATCTATCGGCGATTGTTATTCATTTAATGGAATGTTATTTTTAAATAAAATTTAATTTAAAAAAAAAAAATAAATAAAAAAAATTGAAGAAAGAAAACTTACTTGAAACAAAATCAAACAAAATGTTTTATTCGAAAGGAAAAAAAACAGAATTTCAATTGTGACATCGCACTGATCGTAAGAGATTCTATTTTCTTTTCTTTCTTCTTCTTATTATTATTATACAGAATGTTGCAGAATAATTATTCCTAATTTTCAAACATGATCGAGAACGATTAAATATTATTTTCGTAATAAATAAATCGGGATAACGCGATACTGATGGAATGATTAATTCAAACAATTCTAAGGTGAAAAAAACAACATTTTTGTTCAATTTTAATGGCTACAAATTAATTGAATATTACGATAGCGATATTTTAAAACAATCGTACAAACCGTTCAATATTGCAGTCACCATATTTAACACACAAACTATAATCGTCGTATTTCATTGAACGACGAAGTAATTCTTCGAAATATCTGTTGATAATTGTTAAACGTTTTCATAAAAAGGAAGAATAATACTAGGAAATGATTTTTCTCTATTGATATTTGTTTCTATATTAACGATCATAAATAAGAAAAAATCAATTGAATTTATATATGGGAAAATGAATGATAACAAGATTAACAAAGAGTTCCGATCCTTTTATCGTATTACTTCTATACTCGGGAGTACTTCTAAAAAGGATTGCTTGATTAAAATATGTTATTCAACAAATCTAAAAAATAAAAAATAATAATTATTTCGAAACATTCTGTATACCTCTGTCAACTATGAACTTAAGACAATGCAATAGATATGTAAAAATTAAATTAAATTAAATTAAATTAAATTAAATTAAAAAAATAAAAAAAAGAACATATGGGTTGTTCGTGTGTACGTGTATGCGCATGCATACGTGGTGTTTATCTCTCTCTCTCTCTCTCTCTCTCTCTCCCTCTCTCTCTCTCTCTCCCTCCCTCCCTCTCTCTCTCTCTCTCTCTCTCTCTCTCTCTCTCTCTCTCTCTCTCTCTCTCTCTCTCTCTCTCTCTCTCTCTCTCTCTCTCTCCCCCTATGTATATATGTACGTGCGTGACCTTTTCGAAAAAGAATGCCTCGACGTTGACATAAAATTTTCACCAGTTGTGTACATTTATACGTATGTATGTATATACGTATGTATTTACATGCATTCACTCAGATCCACTTTTCGTGGTTCAATCGCTCGCTGCGCTCTCGGAAAAATAGAAACTGCGATCGGCGATCACGTGACGGCGAGTTGGAATCGAGAGCGAAAATCAACAATGGAGAAAAACCAGCGTAATTGAGTTTGCGAAAGTTGTTCTGGAGCTCTCAGCCGCGATGCTGCTGCGTAAGCGATCGCTCTTCTTTTTCTTTTATTCTCCTACATTTCTTTTTTATTGTCTCTTTCTTTCTTTCTTTCTTTCTTTCTTTCTTTCCTTCTTTCGTTCATTCATTAGCTTTTACTCCGTCTAACTGCTGTCTGTTTCCATAAACGATAAACTCATAAAAAGAAGAAAGAAAGATAGAAAAAAAGAAAAAAAGAAAAAAAAGATTAAAAAAAGAAACAAAAGAGAAAAAAAAGAAAATTTAATACCATAACATTTTCTAATTTTCCTATTTTCCTCTAATCTCATCAACAATTTTTCTCTCTCATTCGTAGAATTTAATTTCGAAAAAGTTTATACATTCGCCCTTTCTAAAAAAAAAAAAAAAAAAAAAAAAAAATCAACAGTGTTTTCACAGAGAGAGAGAGAGGGAGGGAGGGAGAAGAGAGAGAGAGAGAGAGAGAGAGAGAGAGAGAGAGAGAGAGAGAGAGAGAGAGAGAGAGAGAGAGAGAGAGAGAGAGAGAGAGTAGAAAATGCGTATACATTTTTTTTTATTATAAACTTAATCGATAATTTCATTAAAATTGTTTATGAACTCGAAAATCGATGTTTCGATAATCTTCACTATCACTGTCCAATCCGATCTAATTTTGAATGTACATTCATTCTGAAAAAAAATGTCATCATCATCACGAGAAATAATGACGATAGATCTTTAGATCGTTAATATTTAGATCGTTAGAAAAATTAAAATGGACACATCTAAAGTCAACAATGTATTAATGATCGATAAGACTATTCATTTTCGGATGTGTGGACTATTTCTTCATATTGTTTTTCACATAACCATATTTTTTCTTTTGCTTTCGAATATCATCGATCTTGTTTCTGCGAATATTTTCAATTTGGTTTTTGAATTCGATGAGAAACAATTGAATAAATGAAGTCTTCGATTAATTATAATTGCCAATGTGTTAACCGTGCTATTACATGTTCTAATATTCCCATTTTTTTCTAATCTCATCTAATACAATATCACTCATTAGAATCTAATCTCGAGATATTTTCTAGACCTATTGTCGAAATCATTATCATCTACATAAATAACAGTGATAATAAATCTTCAGTCCATTGTCATAATCAACATAATAGGATCATTAAAATAAATTGTGAAAAGTTCAACTTGCAACCGTTAAATGTTCTAATATTCTCATTTACGTCTAATTTCACTTAATCTCTCTCGCTCACTGAATCTAATTTTAAAATTATTTTTAGACTCAATCGAAAGAAATCATCATTTACAAAGACAAAAAGACAATGACGATAATCCTTTATAAATCATTAATGTAATAAAATATTACAAAAAAAAAATAATTAAAATAGACTAAAAAATCTAAATTTTAATCTATAACCTATGTCTTGATCTTTTCATTTGCATTTGATCTCTCTCTCTCTCTCTCTCTCTCTCTCTCTCTCTCTCTCTCTCTCTCTCTCTCTCGCTCTCTCATTCGTTAAATCTAATCTCAACACATTTCCTAGGTTCATCCTAAATTTATCACTGTTTTCATAAATAACAGTATTGACCACAAATCTTAATAATCTAACCAAGAATTAATAAAAAAATTAAGATAGATTTGAAAATCTAAATCTGATGTTGTTACAGGTTCTAATTCTCATCCGTAATTTAATCCGATCTAATTTCAAAACACTTTCTACACTCACCCTAAAAATATGACATCGACATCATAAATAATAACGATGATAAATCTTTAGATCATAAATATTATGGTAAAATAGTAATAAATACCATGACGATAATTATTTATAGATCATTAACTTAATATAATATTAAAAAAAAAAATTAAGATAAATTGAGAAATCCCATAATTCCGAAAAAATGGCTAGGTTCATCTTAAAATTATCATCGTCTTCATAAATAAAAGCAATTACCACAAATCTTAATAACCTAATCAAAAAAATTAACAAAAGATTAAGGTAAACTATAAAATATCTATATTGATATTTTATTCTTTTTAATTCTCATCTAATTTTATCCGATCTCTCTCACTTATTGAATCATAATTTCTAAGCATATTCTCAAAGTTATCAAAATAACAACAACGACAATGAATTAGTAGATCTAATTTTCTAATCTTTTTATTAGCATTTAATCTCTTGATTTCTTCTCTACTTTTTTCTACGTTTTATCTACAAGTTTATTCTTATTTAGTAATAGTAACAGCTTGTACAGTACGAAAAGAGAACTAACTTCACGTTCTTCAAGCTCGCTTAATAATTGCACAACGTGTAAAATTAATTATGCATTACATCGAACGAGCGTCGACATTTGTTTCGCATGCGGAACTATCACACGTTGCTATTACTCTCCATCCATCCGACCGTCCATCCGTCCATCTATCCATCCAGTGTCCGCTCGTTCACCCTTCGAATACTTCCAATCCGCTTACGAACGAGCTAGAATTGTTTGGATTCTAAACAGGCAGCCTGACGATTAAACGTCTAACGATCGTGCATTTAGCTACTTCTGCCATCAATGAATTCACGTATCTACAGGAGATCCGATCAATGACGAATTTAAATGTACCTTTCGAACGTCGACATATTCAATCGATTGATTTAACTATTATATTTTAAAAATTAATATGGATTAGTATAATGATCGTAGGTGAGAATGAATTATAATTTATTGTTGCATGTTAATTTCAAGTATTATTTCTAATGGGTTTTTTATTATTTTTTTTTTAACGAGTTATATATATATATATATTAATATAAATGTTGGATGCAATTAAAAAATTAATCTATTAACCTCACTTTTAATTTGATTCTATTAAATTTTTCAATCGTCCATATGTTGAACGATAAAGGAAACATGATACATAAGATAACTGCATGAATGTACGTGAAAGAAATTGAAAGGAAAAAAAAAAAGAAAAAGAAAAAAAAATTTCTAAGACCTTGTCTTCCATAAAAATATATAAATTTGTCTTCTATTCTTCCTCTATCTCTTTCATGTCCTTTCGAACGAAAAACAAGTAGTAGTATATCTATACTTGAGAAACACAAAAGAGGCAAAGGAAAATCGTTTTATCGTCTTCTTCGTTTCATTCTGAAAGGAATCGCTTTATCGTTTTATACATACGTCTCCCTTTCGTTTCCTTTCTTTGGCTTGTCGTAGAACACATCGAAAGATACATTTACCCGTTCGATTCTCATTCGAGAAAATAAAGGGAAAAAGTAAAGCAACATTGAGCGTCGTAAGAAAAGGCACTTACGGCTCGCGTGAAGAGAATTTTATCGAAGATCAAATCTTAACTCAGTCGTGGAGTCGCTTGTGAACACGCTCGTGAGGATAAAATGCGAGATAAAAATCGAAAAAAACGCATTCTATAAACAATTCTCCATCTGGACATATGTTTGTGAGATTGATTTTTTAACGGGAACGAAAAAAAAACACAAAAACCAAAAAAAAAAAGAAAAGAAAACGAAATTTCCCAAATAGAATCAAAGTTATCGATTTTAACGAAAAAATGAATAATAAAGATCGTCCCCCTTTCGGAAAATACCGATAAAAAAAAAAGAAAAAAAAAGAATCATTTTTATTAATATTACTTATGATTGTTTAAATATCAACTAATCTAAGTGAGAAAATTTATCACTCTTATTGATAAAAGGAATAAATAAAAAAATGTAATATTTCCAAATGAAAAAAAAGCATATATATATTTAAGAACATCGATAATATTTTTCTAAAGACATCAATCCCTTTGTTTAGTCATCAGATCGTTCTACATTACACGAAAAAAAAAATAATATATTTGAAAAACGTATAAAAACTAGAACTCGTATCAAGGATATTTTTTTAAGGATAGTCTATATAAACTCCTATATAAAATGTATAAATTAGGACGTATAAAGGATATTTTTGTAAGGACACTTTGTACAAACTCTGCATTTTAACTGATTACGTAGTTATTTATTATAAGAAAAAGTAATATAATATTTTAAAAATATATAAGTTATTATTAGCGACGATATTTTTCTAATCAAAAAAGATTGTCCAAATGGTCTTATACTTCGCACATCACATTTCTATAAAGACATCCTTCTTGTTGAGACTTTATTTAGCAGCAATAGATAACATGTGAATGCGAAACCACTGCATACTTCACAATTTAATCATTTCTATGAAAAGATATATTTGGATTTGTCCAACAAGCTCCTCGTTCAAGCAGTTCCCTCACAGGAATACGTCTTCCAGGTCGAAAGAATAAACCAGTATATGAGTAATATGATGGATCATAAGTATCGACCTTCGATAATTTTTGCGTCAAAGTTCTTGATGGGACAGCACGATCTCTTTGCGCTTTCACTTTTTCTTCAGTTCGCTCCATTTTGTTTGATTGTTTGATAATTAAATATATTTATCAAACACTTGTATTATATAGGTACACAATGATCAGATGTTGAGTAACGTTAGTATTACACCAGACTGAATCTCTACCAATTTTGAGTTGTACTGATAATTTAATTGTTTGATAATTAAATATATTTATCAAACATTTGTGTTATATAGATACACAATAATCAGATGTTGAGTAATGTTAGTATTATACCAGGCTGACAATCTCTAATAACCTTGAGTTGTACTGATAATTTAATTGTTCGATAATTAAATATATTTATCAAATACTTGTGTTATGTAGATACACAATGATCAGATGTTGAATAACGTTAGTATTACACCAGACTGACAATCTCTAACAATCTTGATTTGTACTGATAATTTAATTGTTTGATAATTAAATATATTTATCAAACATTTGTATTATATAGATACACAATGATCAGATGTTGAGTAACATTAGTATTACACCAGACTGACAATCTCTAACAATCTTGAGTTGTACTGATAGATCGAGAACCAACTTCGGCTGACTGTCACGAGAGTGTAAAAGAACTGCTCTTAACGAATGTATGGACTCGAATGACCGATCAAACTTCGATATTCCTTAGACGTAAACATCTTAGTTACCCCACTACTTACATTTTTAGAAATAGAAAACGACTTCTTAAAGGGGTGTGGTTATGAAGAAAAGCATCCATTGGCTAAAACATTTCCTCATTCTATAGGTACTTATAGCAGGTGGACATATTTATAGTCATAAATATCCAAAGATAATTCTATATAATTCAGGTACATCCGAAATTATTTTATTACTTTAGCAAATATCCTAAATATCCAACTAGTGTCTTACAAAGGTTTCCTTTTATTTGATACTTTAGAACCTTCAAGACCCTAAATTATATCTAAATATTCTTTATGTCCTTGAATTTTACCTACAAACAACGAATGATTTAACTTTCAGGTCATGTTTATCGAAAACAGTAGACCCTTATAGAGTTTTAATAAATATGTAAAAAAGAATTGTATTTTTTTTCGTAAGCTAAACATTTATTTAAATAATATAATAAATATTGAAAATGTAAAATGCACTTTATAACAAATAAATAATATATAAATATATATATACACATATATATAAAATCAAATGTATTTTTTAAAATTAGATTTATTTATTGGATAAATAAATGTTTAATAAGTATTAAATAATTATTATTTAATAAAGTTTTTATTATTTTATAGAATTTTTTGACCTAAACAGATTTATAAATTTTATATATATTAATTTTTCACTACTTATTTATAATATTTGAAATGTAAAAAAATATAATAACTATAAATAATTATTAGCATAGAAAATTATTTATATTTAATGATATATATAATTTTTATACATTTAATTTTACTTTATTTATATCATTATTTAAATTTTTAATTATTAAAAATATAATTATATCATTTTCTATACATAAGTAATAATTTATATATAATAAATATTAATATTTAT
>NC_060965.1:7169254-7174254 GCF_910589235.1 Vespa crabro
TGGGAGGGGGGTTATTTTCGCCAAAATTATATCAATTTAAATACGACAGTAATAATGCCAAATATTAATATGCAGAACTTAATATATTATAATGCAAATATTCAATATGCAATGAAAAATAATATCAAATAAAAAATATCTTTTTATTGCATAATTTATAACGTAAATATTTACTATGCAATAAAAAAATTAAGTATCATTTCTGTCGCGTATAAATTAATCAATTAACATTCTAAATCTTTTCCCACAATAACTTAATGGTGATTAAAATAACGTTTCTTTTTTTTCGACATCAACTTAAATAAAATACGACAGAAAAAGAAAACAATTCTATTAAATTCTCGAGAACTTATCAATATCTAATAAAAAAAAAAAAAAGGAAAAGAAAGGGAATGAAAGAAAAATCATTATCAATAGCGAACAAACGTTATAAACGCGTGAAATTTTCGATGTAATTGTAAAAATGAAAAAAGAAAGAAAAAACAAATAGAAGATGCCCATAAAGAGAGTAGAATAGTCAACTTCCATCATTGGAGGACCAAAAGTCATATTTACCACGATATTCTTCGGGCTGACAGCGAGACGAGTCAACACCCACCATAAGAGGACACTTTTAGTCGCGGTGAAGAGTGACAGAAAGAGAGATAGGGATAAAGAGAGAGAAAGATAGATAGATAGATAAATAGAGAGAGAGAGAGAGAGAGAGAGAGAGAGAGAGAACTCGCATCCACCCAGCGACGTTCCGCTTTTGACCTTTTACTTTTCTGGATCGACTATGGTAAGCTGGTGTGTGTCGGGTCTTCTTGACAAAAGATTTATGAACCCCTCGGCAATGGCAGCGTGCTACTTATCCTACCCTGGAGTACACACTTCAAGTACACAAAAAATTCACGGTGTGGTATGTACACGCGAGCGATCTTCAAAGAGAGAGAAAGAGAAAGAGAGAGAAAGAGAAAGAGAGAGAGATTTTAGAAGGAACTACCAAACCCTTCTCTTCTATCTCTTACTCTTCTCCACCCTTTCTATTTCACTCGTCTTTATCGGAATTTCAAAAGTACAGTCCCTGAGATTACAAACCTCGAGCTTTCAAATGGAACGAATCAAATTTTTTTTCTCTTTCTTTTTCTTTTCTTCATTTTTTAATATCATATTTACTATCACTATATAAATATTTGTACCTATATTTCAATCGAGTTACAGGAGAAACCCTATGGAGTTCCTCTCTTCTGGGAACTCTCGAAATGATTAATTGAACAGATAATATTGTGATCTTTATACAGCAAGAAATTAACAATCGTATTATTGATAGAATATTTACAATCACGGTATGTTGTGGTATATTTACATTTTAGGATTATAACTTCATGGTATAGTTATATTTTAGGATTATAATTAGGCATTTATATCACGATATAATTCCATTTTTAAATTATAATTATTTTACATGAAATTTTCGAAACAATTTTTGTTAATGAAATGATTTCTTCAATTTTTTTTTTTCTTTTTTTTTGACGGAACCAATATTAAACAAAAGAAAAGAAAGGATTGAAATAGAAAAATATTGCTATGTTGACCTAGGAAAGAAGAAAAGATTGATAATAGAAAAAAAAATCGATCAATGGAGAAAAAAATTAATTGGTTAAAAAATAATCTTGGAACGAAATTTATTTAATTTCTAATCTTTCTGAATAACTTGACCAATATGATTTGAATACTCAAAACGTTTGTAATTTGTAATTCTGTCTCATTTCGAAAAATCGTTATATTTTGTTACTAACAATTTCAGAATTTGCTTTTATCTTACAGATATCCAGAGTTTAAAGCAAAAAAGTTTATAATGGATAAGTACACAACGCCTTATCAGGACGAGAGAATTGTGGAAATTTACTTCAGAAGCAATTGCTCAATTATTTCAACTCAAGGACAATTTCGACGTGATTTTAATTCTACAAATGCTCCGTCTGCGCCCTGCATTCAGCCGTTAATTGCTAGGTTTAGAGAATCAAGAGTAACTTTGAATGAGTTCAAACGCAACATCACCGAAGAAATAAACAATCTATCACCTAAAGTTTTAAGTGAAATAATAACAAATCCTGTAAAAGAGCAGAAGTTTGTGAACGGTTGGAAAATGGTCATTTAATTCATATAATTTTCTGTACATTATTAGGGAAAAAAAACAAAAAACAAAAAACAAAAACAAAAAAAAGAAGATCCTATTTTAAATAATCATCGATATATATACTTATATAAATCACCGATTAATTCTATTTATTTTAAGAAAATTTATAACTAGACAAAAGAAAAATCAAAAAGTGATTTTTCAACCACCCTGTATATATAACAACAATATGACATGTGTAATCAATTGAAAATGCGTTCTTATAAATTTCCCATTC
This sequence comes from Vespa crabro, assembly GCF_910589235.1. Taxonomy (NCBI): domain Eukaryota; kingdom Metazoa; phylum Arthropoda; class Insecta; order Hymenoptera; family Vespidae; genus Vespa; species Vespa crabro. The sequence goes on from NC_060965.1 coordinate 7,171,651, forward strand.
CATTCTGCATGTGTTTTTTGTTTTGTTTGATCGGCTAAAAATTGAAAACTGAATAATATAGTTTATTATAATATCCAATTCAAAAAATTGTTCAATAATTAAAGATTATCAAAAAAGTTATACGATTAACATTACATAAATATTCACTGATAATATATCAAAATATATATTAAATCATATTAATATACTCTACTATATTTTATAAATAATATATATATAATATAAATTTAATAAAAAATCAATATATATATATATACACAAATATTTTATGATTGATAAAAGTTATAAGATGATTTTAATGAGATACTTTAGCATGACTCTGAATCAGCTACAAAACGAATGTAATAATTTTCTTTTTCCTTTTTATTTATTTTTTTTTTCTTTTTTTACTCCTGACCAGTTCGAATTATGACGGCCAACATAGCTTTATTTTTTTATTTTCTTTTTTCTCTTTTTAGATGAATACCTATAATTCATTTTGCATATTTATATAGTAGCAATCATTTGCGATAAACATTATATCAAGTAAAAAGTTGCTATTACGTACAGTTTACAATACAATTATGAGATATTCACACGGAAGATGTATAAAAACACGGAAGAATATTTCGTATGTGTGTGTGTATATATATATGTATACACACAAATTATCTTATCAATATTAATTCAAGTTTTGTAAACTTATCAGCTAAGTCACGTTCAAATAATATCCATTATTATCATTTAAGGACAACTTAATAATTATCATTAAGCCAAATAACGATATTATTAGTTATTTCATATGGAAATCTTCTCGATATCCGTTCTAATAACTTCCTATTTATCTTTCAATATTAAATAATTGTTATCGGAAGATCGAAGTATCTACTTCGTTGGCACGTCAATGACGATATCGAGCCGTTGTGCGTGCGATGAACGAAACTAAATTGCCTCGAATTACGACTCGACGAGCCATCGTTGTGCTCGAAAGCACGCAGCTACCGTTAACCGTTTATGCGGACTCGAAACACGGGGACGATTTTATTGAAGTGTAAATTCCACTGTGCACGTATATTCAAGGTAGGATGCATAGAATAAAGGAGGATGGTTAGTGGGAGGAGGCGGAGGCCGTTGAGCGGCGGTAAGGGGAGCGCGAGGGGGAAGGAGGAGTATAGCGAACGCACAACCGCTATGGAATATTGATTCTGTTTGAAAAAGAGAGGAGAAAGAAAGAGAGAGAGAGAGAGAGAGAGTGAACCAATGACTTGGAGATTGTCAAAATCCATTTGCAATCCATTTGGATGACAAAAAATATCATTGAATTTTTAACATTCTGAAAAAGTTAGATGAAACAATATTTATAGTTAATATAATTTGAAATAATTATATGAAATAATATAATATAATATATAATATATGAAATAATATATTTAGATATATATATATATATATATATGTATATATTATATATATATTATGTATGTATATTATTTATGGATTATTTGATTTAAAATAATTATATCTTTAAGTATAGCTATATATGGAATTAAAAATAACACGGAGACGATTTTATTTATGTGCATATTCAAGATAGGATGCATAGAATAACGAAGAATAGTTTAGTAGATATATCTTTACTAGTATAGCAAAAATAATATCTTTTTTAATTATTCAAATTTTTTCGATTATAATTAGTTGTACCTAACCTAAAATATATAAAATTTAATGTTACTCAATGTAAAATTAATCAATATAAAATAATCGTTTAAATTAACATTCTTATAATTCACTTAGTTTAATACACATACACACACACATATATATACATTAAAGAAAATTAGATTCCGAAAATTAATATTCCAAAAAGATCGAGACATATACTTGTCAGTCGCCATCTTTATTTCTCCACCTATCTATAAATTTATTTTTCTATTTGTCGGATATATAATCTTCCAATTCATATTTAGATGATGAAAAATATTACTAAACTTACGCCCATAAGTAAATCAAACGAGATTTGTATTTAATTGTTATATATTTTAAAAAATAATAATAATAATAATAATAATAAAAATAAAAAAAGATTTGCTCACAAAAAAAAAATCAAACAGATATATCTTCGTCAGCTGCCATTTTGGTTTCACTTTATAATATGTAGATATTTACGAATGATTATTATACATGCACGCGCAAGTCACCTATCATCCGTCAATAATTCATGACTAGTATCCATCCAAAATGGCGATATACATAAAAGTTTCATTCTTACGTTTCGCGTCAATGCTCCATCTTTAAAATTTGTGCCAATTTGTCCAAGCGCTTAATTCCACATAATTATAATCTATTAAACCTGTTGACGCATACTTGCATCTCTCCATTGTTCATGGTACTTTCTCTTAAGGATCATATAACACCATTGGAAACAATTCTCCTTGGGAACCTATTGACTATTAACTAAAAAAACGCATAGATAAGAAATACATGGCCACCTTTGTCTGGGCTTTAAAGTTACTGGGTTTATTTTATTATATTAGAGTACCTGGGTTTCGATAATGTGTCGACCCGGCCAATAAATAAACAGTAAAAGTAGAAGCCTAAGCTAAGGGCTACCTGAGCCTAGCCTTG
>NC_060965.1:7179254-7186754 GCF_910589235.1 Vespa crabro
ATTATACTGTATAGATTCAAATTATACATTGTTACAATTTGATTTAATTTAATTCATTAAGAAACACACATTAGCTTCCAAAGTTAATTAATTTCTTAATTAGCTATCATAGAAAGTTGTATCATTTAATGATATTAAATGTAATAATCAATAAGATTTATTTTAAATATAAAGTATGAAATACCGATCGAATACTCTATTGAAAGTGAAATATAAGAAAATTTCAAAAAATTGAATTTTCTTTGAGTTCTGTTAACGGACTTATCAATCAAATCGATATACATATCAATCATATCGGATTATTTATTTATCTCCAAAAATTGTAATTATTTGAAAGTATCAATAATACATTTTACTCTTCGTTTACAGTTCACAGATATATTCCCTATCATTATAGCAATTAGCGGAATTATATACATACATACATATATATATATATACGTATACACCTATATATACATTTACTTCTCGCTTTTTCTTAACCTATAAATTCGTTACGCTAAAGCAAGTTACCTTGAAAAGCAAATAAACTATAAACCTACGTATAAAGCCAATATTCCGTTCTCCCTACCATCATCAACGAAGAGATATATATATATACACACATATATATTTTTGTGCGTGTGTATGCCGGGAACAACGGAGTTCAACGATATATGCCTCCCTCTGCCCACCCCTCCAGCTCTATAACGGCAATATGCATCTCTCCCGGTGATTACAATTTCGGTTCTGCGCTGTGGTTTTCCCTCGTTGTAGAATTAGCAGAAATTCTGGCTCAGTGAGCAAAACAGTATCGTCGCCGCAACACAACACAACCGAAGTCGACGTCGAGGCCAGCGTGCTCTGCTTCTCTCTCTCTCTCCCTCTCTCTCTCTCGCTCTCTCTCTCGCTTTCTCTCTCGCTTTCTCTCTCTCTCTCACTCTCTCTCTCTCTCTCTCTCTCTCTCTCTCTCTCTCTCTCTCTCTCTCTCTCTCTCTCTCTCTCTCTCTCTCTCTCTCTCGTATTAATAACGCGTGCTTCTCGCGTAATTTCAATAGCTCACACGTTTCCTATACCTACACACACACACACACAAACACACACACACACACACCTATATATATACATAAATATATATATATATATATGCATGGAAAGATAGAAGTTGTCGAATGCGTAATGATCAGTTCTAAAATCCATTTTTTGTGTTTTTTTCCTTGTTTCTTTGTTGGTCGTTTTTTTTTTTCTTTGGTTTTTTGTCCCCTTCGTTTCTTTCTTTCTCCGCCATTACCGAAAATGAAGATATTCGATATGTAAATATTCGATTACGTTTAATAAATGATATCAGAATTTTTTTATCTATTTTCAATCTGAATAAACGCAATTCAATTTTTTTAATGAGAATGATTATATCATTAATCTAAGTAAAAGAAATTCTTTAACTTTATATATCAATTAAAAAAAGGAAGACGAAGTGTGTGTGTGTGTGTGTGTGTGTGTGTGTGTATGAGTGCGTGCGTGCGTGTGTATGAATACGATCATTATAATACTTTAATCAATTTATTCGATTGATAATATTTTTATTGTATAAGTTTCTTTTTTTCTATTTTAATTATATAAATAAATTTATTATAAAGTGTTTGACCTGAAAAGTTTTTCTGTATATGTAAATAAATATTACGATTTTTTATAAAAAATTAAATCAATTTTTATCAAATGTTTTATTTTTTCAAAATCGTACCGTCATAAAATTTCTCAAATCCTTCTAACAGCTATGAATCATTTTATAACTATACCTACAAGTAAATAATTACAATCTGTATAAAAAAGATGACATAAGAGGAATTTAAATAAAAATTATTTTTTATGTTTACGTAAACAGGAAAATACATTCAAGTGTATAAAATACAAATTAAAAAAAAAAGTTTATTGATCTTGTATTATTGCTTCGATCATTAAACTTAAATTACGATTTAATATAAAGACGTTACTTAACGATTATTGCATATTGAATATTATTATTTCTTTTTATTGCCGTTAAAAAAAACAATATGTTAAAATTGACAGAATATTTTATTGAATAGTACTGATTAAACTCTTTTTAAAATTATTGTCAAAAAATATAGCAATACATAAAAAGTCCTTTCCGTCAATTTAATCGTTTATTACTTCCAATTACAAATTAAAAAAAAATCGTATCTTTAAATTGTTCATTTTATCTTATATTATAAGAGAATTTATAACAATCATTTGTTATTGGAAAAAGGTTAACGTTCGAGCTTAAGAGGCTATAATTTCCAATATTAATTTGCATGAAAATTTATACTAATTGTAAATAGGAAATATGAAATAAAATCTCTTAAGAAATACAATTTTGGAATTGTATTTCTCTCTCTCTCTCTCTCTCTCTCTCTCTCTCTCTCTCTCACCCCGCTCTCTCACTCTTCCTCTATCTCTATTTGCTTGCGTTTTGTAAAACGTATATAGATCTCGCGAAACGACTGAAAATGGTGTGGGTATGGTGAGAAGTGAAGAGGTAGATAGATAAATAGATAGAAAGAGGGAAAGAGAGAGAGAAAGAGAGAAGAGGTCGAGGGGGTAGGGGGTGTGAAGGATGCTCTCTAACGAGTTCTACGCTCGAGACACGGTTCGTGGACTCTCATCATTTTTGACGAGTTCATATACATATACAAATACACACACACACACACATACTGTTCCGGTAACAGTGATACAACCGAGCACAACCGAGTGATTCCTCATGAAAAAAATAAGTCAAAAATGTAGAGTAAAATTTTGACGTAGGAGACTCCGTTTTCGAGACAAATAATTTTTAAAAAACTATTTAATAAATTTTTACTTACTTTAAATTTCGAACTTGAAAGATCTATTTCAAAATAGTTATTTACTCATGTTTGTTATTGCAAACACATGCAATGTTATTATTCGATTCCTCTGGTTGGAAATATCGTGCTATTATATTAGTTTGTTTTGTATTTGTTTCGAATGAGCTTTCATAATTAACTATGATAACTAACTTCATAATGATATTATGTATTAGTTGTAAAAAAATTTATTTTATTAAAGCAGAAATCGTTCAAAATTCCATTCACGATACTGTATACATGATTGTTTTTTTTCAAATAAATTATTACGAGCTTCTTACTCGGTTATACAAATATCACTAGAAAGCCCTGTATATCAGATTAAAGTTGTTTCGTATTTATATTATAGACAAAATATTTTCATTATTAGAAATTATTCATGTTTGATTATTCATTACGGGGAATTATCCTATTTTTCTCGTTTTTATAAGAAAAAGAAAAAGAAAGCCGTACAATACAATATCGATTAATATTTTTAATTTTTAATTTGTTGATTTTTCATTTTTAATTTAATTATTTCATTTTATTATTGCAGAAATGTCATTTATTATTTCCAAAAAAAAAAATCCCGGTCCAAATAAAAACACAGTCAAGAACAGTTTCTTACACTTCAACTTCTTCACGGGGACAAATTTTTTAAAATGAAAAAACATGACTTAATTATTTATTAATTATATTAATTACATATATATAATTAATAATATTACTTGATTACATTTCATACATCTTATAATAAGGTTCACTAGACCAAAAAAGATTAGAAAAGCAATAAATATACACAAAAAAAAGAAATAATGTTCACATATCTGGCCATTGAACGTTAATGGTAAATTAAAACTGAACGTATATGTCACTGTGTTCCTATAGAGGTTAAAGATAACAATGAACTTCGAGAAATACGATCGATCGGCTATGCCATTAAGCGATCTGTTTTATCAGATAGTATTTTCCTAAGCAGCTAATTTTGTCGCACCGATCAAGGGAAAGTTCAGGAAATCGTTTTAATTATCACTGACATCAATCTTAACACTATCCCAGATCACCCGTACCATTTTCATTACACACTGAAACTTTCATTTCCAGAACGAATGATACTTTTGTTTTTATTTTATTCCCTCATTGACAGTTAAAGTGCGAGAGAACAATTGTTGTTGCACCACTATTACATGATCTAAATGATAATTCACAGTACTTTGTAAACCACGTTATTATAGCGGTACACGCAACGTAAGATGCGACCTGTCAGTCGCGCAATGCAGCCTTCTTTAATTGCGCGCAATTTACGTTGGAATTTGTTCCTCGGATATTTCCATTCATTATTGTTAAAGGAAAAAAAAAAAAAGAAAGAACAAAGACAAGAAGAAGATTAATCGAAATTATAAAAAGAAAAAACATATACCAGAGAAAAGCACGCGACGCATGCAAACACATACACACACAAACAAACAATATGTACCAACAAATTGGCGCACAAAGATGTAGATTAGGAATAAAAATTAATCGCAAAAAAAATATGCAATTAGTAAGAACTAATTCGTTCGAATCGTCGTCGACTTAATAAAGAAATGATCGCAGTAAAGATTAATACGGACAGAACTTTTACAAAAATTACTTTTTTTTTTTATTATTCTTATATATCGTCAATATCAAATAAATCTGTTATTTATTCGTTATATCGTGCATTTTCCATTATCCATATTTATTATATTAATTAAATAAATGTTTACTAAAAAGAAAAAAAAATATATATGGATAATATTTTTTACATATTTTTAAAAATTCCATAGTGGTTTTCGATAAACGTGATCTGAAAATAATACTATTTGTCATTTGTAGCTGTAAATTTTGGGAAATGGATCTCGAAGGTTCTAAAATATCGGAGAACAAAAACCTTTATAATGTATTTCACAGATTGGGTATTTACGATAGGATCATGGGATAAAGTAATAAAGCAATTTTTGTCAGATTAATTTTGGACGTCGGAAACCTTTGTAAGACACTGGTTGAATATTTAGGACGTTTGCTAAAGTAATAAAGCAATTTTAGACGTACCTGAATTATATAGAATTATCTTCGGAAATTTATGACCATAAATATGTCCGTCTGTTATAAGTATCAATAGAATGAGGAAACGTTTTAGCCAATGGGTACTTTTCCACATCCCTTTAAGAAGTCATTTTCTATTTCTAAAAGTATAAATAGTGGGAGAACTTCGATGTTTGCGTCGAAGGAATATCGAAGTTTGATCAGACATTCGAGTCGATACATTCGCCAAAAGCAGTTGTTGTACATTCTCGTGACAGTCAGTCAAAGTCAGTTCTCGATCGATCAAGGAAACTCTAAAGTTGTTGTTAGAAATTGGTACACTGATGCAATACTAACGTTACTCGACATCCAATCATTGTGTACCTATATATAACAAAGAGTTTGATAAATATATTTCATTATCAAGCAATCAAACAAAATGGAATGAACTGAAAAAGAAAAAAAAAAGGACCGTAAACAGATCGTGCTGTCCCATCAATAACTTTGATGTAAAGATTAAGGAAGCTCAATATTTCTAATCAGTGATATCACGTTTATCCTGCTTCATTCTTTCGACCTAGAAAATGCATCATTGTGAGGGTAATTGTTTGAAGGAACATAAGGAGGAGCTTACTGAACACACCTAAGTATATATTTTCACAGATAGGATTAATCGTGGTACATGCTGCGGTTTAACGATCACACGTAGAACATCGCCGCTTAATCAAGTCTCGAAAAGGATATCCTTAGAAAAACTCAATGAATGAAGAATGTATGTTTGAATGATGTTCGTTTAGAAAAATGTTATAATTTATACATTTTTCAAATATTATTATTTTTTCTTTTTTTTTTTATAATACAGAGCAATGTGATCATTCAAAAAACAAAGGTTATATTATTCTTGTGAAAATATACATGATGTTTTAATTTATACACTTTGGAAATATTATATTTTTTCCTTTCTTAGTAAGGTAGAGCGATGTAAAAAGTTCAAAAAGGAGATTTGTAGAGACTGTTTTTATGAAAATATACTTGAAACAGTTAATCACAAATGATGGTTAATTTTAAAAAAGCAAAACAATGCAGTTGGCAAGAACATTCATCAACATGGTATATAAATCGTCGGATATAATTAACATTAACGACATTTCTTCATCACGATTTTGAATTTGACAGGTACTTGAAAAAAAAACAAAAAAGAAAACTGGTTATTCGTTATTAATTTTCATACAATACTATTATTTTTAATTCATATAATTTACCAATAATATAATGGATAAACAAAAACACCTTTAAGTTCCAATTTTTCTAATAAATTAATTATTTTATCATTTCAGTCGTTATAAAATAAGAAATTCGAAATCCATCATTCTGACGGATGGTTTAGTAGATATAATTTTATTAAATAAAATTAATTCTCGTTTAGAAATGTCCAATTCTTGTATAAATCTCGTGAAGTCACTGAAAATGAGAGGGGTTTGGTGAGGGAGTATGAAGGGTGTCCTTTAACGAGTTCCAAGCTCGTTTGTAGATTCTCGTCGTTTTTGACGAGTCCATCTTCGCGTATCTGTATGTACACACACACACAAGCGCGCGCGCACACACACACACACACACACACACACACACAGAAGAGAGAGAGAGAGAGAGAGAAGAAACGTTTTCAATGCCGTGTGAGAATTGAAATTCTAGTCTCTCGCGAGATCGTCGACTCTCGTCTTGCTTGAGGCGTCGTCTCAAACTATATATTGCATCCACATATGTGCACGTGCGCGCATATATATATTATATATACACACACACACACGCTCATACATACGTACCCATATGAATATATATATATATATATATATATATATTTATTTCTCTCTCTCTCCCTCTCTCTCTCTCTTTCTCCCTCTACATACATAGATATATACACGAAAAATACACGCGATCGAATACGTATATATGCAATGGCAACGACGATGGCAACGACGATGGCAACGACGACGACGACGACGACGACGACAACGACAACGTCGGTCCATAGAGCCAACGGCGGCACACGCTCACTTCGAAGCAATTTATTTCGCTCCTTCTCTCTTCCTATGCTCGAAATATCGTGCCGCGGTGGCGTGGAAAGAGTGATGGATGTTGGGAGCCACACCGTACTGAGATACGCCAAAGCATACATACATACATATATACTTACATACATACATCTTACGTAGATACTTATATACTTACATACATACATACATATATGTATATGTATATATATATATACACACGCACAAATACATTTGGAGATGCAGGAAGGGAACCAAGGCGAATGTCGTCGTCGTCGTCGTCATCCTAGTCGTCATCTTAGTCGTCGTAATCATCGTAGTCGCGTTGTCGTCGTAGTCGTCGTAGTCGTAGTCGTCGTTAAGGTCGAGTGCCTCATATATAGGACAGACTTTATATACTCTTCTACGATTCGCCGTTCTTCTGTAATACCCTTCGTGAGCTTACGCGTCGATCGTTATCGTCACTCTGTGTGTGACGCTAAAACGAGAAAAAAGAACGAAAGAAAGAAAGAAAGAAAGAAAGAGAGAGAGAGAGAGAGAGAGAGAGAGAGAGAGAAAAA
>NC_060965.1:7191754-7199254 GCF_910589235.1 Vespa crabro
CTTATGTGCGTTTGCGTGTGTGTGTGTATGCATATATATAAGCGTTAAAAATTTTTCCAATTAAAATTTTGATCGTACGTAAATAATAGATAAGAATAAAAATAAAGAAAAAAAAAATGAAATGTAAAAATGTAATATAATTAATTAATCTAAAAAAAAAGAAATCATGAGAAACGTAAGGAAATTCCCTCTTGTTTTCTTTTTCTTTTTCTTTTTTTTTTTTATCGTACAATATTCTAATCTCTCAACATGAATATTATACTATAGAATTTAAATGAAATTTCCCTTTATAGAAAGTTACCGATAGCCGGTTAAAGGATGGTTATCAATGGTACGGTCTTGTAATTCCTCAGGTAAGGTCAATCTTTCCATTGAAATAAAATTTCCGACACGTACAGTGTTATTCCAGAACAACTTCAATCTTCGAGTTTGTTTTGATTTCGTGAAATTTTTTTTCTTTTCTTCCTTCTTTTCTTTTTTCCTTTTTTCCCTCTTATTTCCCTTAAGATTTCTTTTCTCCTTCTACTCAGATAATTCTCTCTGATCTCGAATTATATCTCCCCCATTTTTATCTCGCTTTATCTTCCTTTATCTCCAATTCACGGTAAATGATTTTCCACAGACAGCTAGAATCTTTTCCAGCCGTTCTCGACTTTTCATGTGAACGGTAGTCTGAAAGACTCTCAGGAGTATTATAAACGCGTACTGCTTACTATCTTGACTTTCTAGCGGCTCGCACGAATTTAGAAGGAGGATTTTCGACGATATGACGAATTCGGAAACGACGTAAAGAGCAATCCGCTTTAAAATTTTAGATACTACTTTGTCAAAAGAAGTATCCGTGTATAGGGATGTTTCCCTTTAAGGCATATAATCCGATCATTTTCTCTCTTTTTCTGTCTCTCTCTCTCTCTCTCTCTCTCTCTCCATCTTTCTCCCCTTCCCTCTCTCTCCCTCTCTCTCTCCGCCGTTTCTTTCTTTTTTTTCTTATCCGAAAAGAAGAAGAAGAAGAAGAAGTCGAAGAAGAAGCAGAACTCGTCGGATCGAGTTGCTGGGAAAAACGTTGGCGAAAGAAAAAAGAAAGAGAGAAAGAGAAAATAAAGAAATGGAAAAAGAAAAATGTCGTTGAGCGAGGACGAATTTGAATTTTGGCGGGCGAATCTCTTTTTCACGTATTACGAAACTCTCGTGGAATCCCTTGGTAAGCTCCAACGTTGGATGGAAAACGTTAATCGCGGAAGATGAACGGTGTGGTCGGGGCTTATCTCGCAAATGAAAAAGGTTCCGCGGGATGAATCTAATAATGGTAATGTGCGTGTAAAAATTGGACCATCTCCAAATATCGAGTTGCTGCAGCCGGCGGCGGCGGCGGCGGTGGCGGCTTGGACTGCCTGTTTCCTCCACCGTACCCCGCTAACCCCTCAACCCTTCCCGACTTTTCCTACCTCCCACCTTTACCATCCCTCGTCCCAACCCGTCCCTTTCTCTTCGTTATTCCGAGGTTTCATAACCTCTTCCATCGGTGATAATTTTGCAGTGCCAGCGTGAAAACGAAATTACGGAATTTCGGTTGGCGGAATAATACCACGCGCGAAAATCAAAGACAATAATATTAAAATGACTTTTTTTTTCCTATGTACACCACCCCCAACGTTCAACTTCCCAACCCCAATCCACCAACCTCCAACCTAATCCAAACACCACCATCCGCTATTTTCCTTCCTATGTATTTTCTTTCAAGATATAGAATATGTTCGAAAATTGTACGGAAATATTGGATCTATCAAACGCAACATGGTTCTGTTCGTTTTGTTTCGAAAATATGTATATTTCTTTTTTTTCTTTTCTTTTTTGTTTTTCTTTTTTTCTTTTTTTTTCTCAAATTATGTTTCATTAAAAAAAAAAAATTGTCTGTTATATAGATTTTTTCGATGGATTTAATATATCATTTTGTTCAAATTTTGTTTCGTCTATCGAAAAGAGATCATTTAGTCCGTTTTGTTATATAAAAAAAAAAAAAAAAAAAAAAAAAAGAGAGAGAGAGACAGAAAGTAATAATTTTTTATTTAAAACAGATCTACAAAAGCAAGAAATATTTCCAATTGTTCAAAGAATATAAATAGGAAAGTTTTTTTTTTTTTTTTTTTTTTTTTTTTTTTTTTTTTTTATCGGAAAATTATAAACGCACAAAAGTTTTAAGTTCTTTGTTTCAATTTTTCTTTCTCGTTTCTCTTTTTTCTTTTTCTTTTGTTGTTAAATCCTGTCTTTCTTCTATCCCTCTTATTATAATATTCCATTTGTCGCGTCCAAGTCGACCATTATCCTTTCACATTACGAGATCGTTCCAACTGAACGATGGTTAAAAGAAGCTCCCATGCGTCGTAGCTGGCAACGATTTTCATTGTGAATTCGTTTCCTGATATAAAGCCAATGCTAAATCATTTTTTCAACAAAATGCTCTTCGTTAAATGCTTTACACAAGTAATGACATTCATATAATCTCATCGCTATTGTATCTTGTTCGTACGTATTTGCGTACAGGATAATTATAAATTAAAGATCGGTTGAATATCTCGTTTATTAGAACCAATAAAAAAAAATTTATATATATATATATTATACATATATATTTTATAAAGGGTATTCCATAAAATAATCTAAAAATCATTCAACTTCCGTTTTAATCGGAAGTCGGGTATTTTATATCTTTATATTTATATGTTTCACTTCATGTGACTTGGTCATGTGAAAAGTACACATGACTATTCTATTCATTTAAAATTTGCTTATAATATTACAAATGAATTCATCAATTGAACTTTTCTTAATATATTATTTTTCCAATAATTTATAATCACCCTGTATAACATTGAAACGAGATTAATCTTTAACTAAATTAAAGAAGTCTTCAAACTTCTTAAATTTCATTTTCGATCAATGCAGTCATTATTATTATTATTATTTATTTATTATTATTATTATTATTATTATCATTATTATTATTATTATTACTCATTAATCAACCATTAATCAGAGACATTATTATTACATCGAACATAGAAATATATCATAGGAAGAATTCATTTCGTAGAAATAAAATGATCCGTACGATTTTGAAATCGCATAGAAATCTTCAAAGATTACCATAAATTTTCCTCTAACACCCAAATACACGTATCGTTGAATCACTTAAGCTGTAGAAATAAGCATACCTCGTATTCCCTCTTTCTCCGACAAGCTCTTTTCCTTTGGTATTCTCAACGCATGCTTGCTTGTATGATCAAAAGAAAATCAGGTGACGGGCTCTCGAGCGTTCGAAAGTACTGGCTCCTCTTTCGTTCTCTCTTTCACTTTCTCCCTCTTTCTCTCTCTTTCTCCCTTCTCTCTTTATTTCTCGGAAGATCTTTAAATACGAGTATGAAAATTGTTTGAAAAATAAAATTTTTTAAAAATGTAAATAAAAAAATAGAAGAAAAAGTAATTTACAGAATTCGAAAGCTAAACAAAAAAACGTAATTATTAAATTGTACCGACATAAACAATACGACATTGTTGAAAAATATATTCGTTGGCCATTTTCATCGAGCTCGTTACACTTACATAAGTATTTCATCGAATGAATAAAATGAAGAATGAGCTACATACATTTATGAAAGAGAGAGAGAGAGAGAGAGAGAGAGAGAGAGAGAGAGAGAGAGAGCGAGAAAAGTAATTTCATCCGACTTATATTTCCTCTGGATTTTTTCCACTTTCTCTCTCTCTCCTCTTTCCCTCTCTCTCTCTCTCTTTCTTTCTCATTCACTCTCTATCTTTCTCTTGATTTATATGTGTATATACATATCTCTATCTCTTTCTATGATATTCCCAAGAGTCTCATTCAAAGACGTAGCGTTATAGAGGCCTGCATAAACCGAATGTTCCCAATGGAAAAGTCTGGCAAAGCACGATTATGTAGTAACGGTTACTCGTCATGTTAAGAGAACATATCATAAGTCATAGTATAAAATGTTATAACGGATAACACGAATTTTTGACGTAACAGAGCGATTCGTATAATCGTCTTTATCGATATCGAAAGAGAGATCGATTTTTCACGGATTTATTGCAAAAGCATTAATTACAGAATTCGATGAGTAAGTTCCTTTTATATCTTCTTTTTTCTACTTATTTTCTTTTTGTTCTTTTTTCCTTTTTTCTTTTCATTTTCGTTTCTTTTTCTTTGTTTCTTTATATTCATATATATACATATATAATCTCAGAAACGTTCGTAAAGTTGAAGTTGAAATATTATGAGGATGATCCAAAACCATTTCAAATGGAAGACACAATAATTTTGCCAGAAAAATTGTTGTAAGCTTTCGACATATTTAACGTCTGTGCATGTATGTGCATAATCAAGAAAAAAAAGTGATAGGGATAGACAAACAGAGAGAAAGAGAGAGAGAGAGAATGAGAGAGAGAAATAAAGGGATATAAAAAAAAGTTGGCAAAAAGTAGGAAAAATGGAAGGTTGTGCTCTCTCTCTTTCTTTCTCTCTCTCTCGTGGGAGCAACATCGTCCGAGTCGATTTTTCTGCCGTTTAACGTCGACCAAACGACGACAGAAAAAATGCCTGCAGGGCTGCTCGACATCAAGCGCCATTGGAAAGAGAGAAAATGACGATCGATAGTCGAACGGAACCGGGGAAAATGCTGGATGAAAAAAGAAAAAAAAAAGGAAGAAAAGAAAAGAAAAGGAAAAAAGGAAAAAAGAGAAGAAGAAATGGTGGTAAAAAAAGGAAGAAAAAAAGAGGAAAATGGAAAAGAGAACGCGGAATACGAAAAGTAGCAACACCTAGACGAGTTGGTGGTGTCAGGGAGTTGAATGGTTCGACAAAAGTCGCGAGGGCTTACCTCGTCCGATAGTTGGATACTCGAAGGCCGATGGAACAAAAGCCAATTAAGTTCGGCCAAAGTCTGACCTCGCTTGTTCGCCTGACACGAAAAAATATTTTCTCGATGAAATCGCTAGCCTCGTTTACGTGATATCTTCTCTCTCTCTCTCTCTCTCTCTCTTTCTCTCTCTCTCTCTATCTATCTATCTATCTATCTATCTATCTATCTATCTATCTATCTATCTATCTATTTATCTATCTATCTATCTATTTATCTATCTGTCTATCTTTTTATTTATCTATCTCTTTCTCTATCTCTCTCGCACTTGAATTTCAAGAAATAGAAAATAATAATGTAGATATTACATATCTATTACAATAATAACAATAATAATAATAATAATAATAATAATAATAATAATAATAAGAATAAGAAGAAGAAGAAGAAAAAGAAGAAGAAATCGATTTACATGGTTTCATATTATTTTCAATATTTCAACTTTATCAATGATTTTTTTTATAATACTTTTATTACATAAAACTTTACTTAAAAACTCGTTCAAGTTTCGTCGAATATTCGTAATAATTATTATACAACATTAATGAGAAAAAGTTTATTCGTTCTAAGTATTATTAAGGGATACCACTTTCTATTTGTTTTTCTCTTTTTCGATTTTACAACTAGCAATGTTGTAAAATCAGAATCTTCCTTAAATGAGCAAAAACGTCGAATGTAAGAATTTAATAAAAAGAGAGAGAAATAGAGAGAGATAGGGATAAAGAGAGAAAAAGAGAGAAAGGAAGAAAGAGAGAGAGAGAGAGAGATCAATTTACAGAAGAACGAACGAAAGCGATCCGTTTGTACTCCGTAGGAAAACGGTTTGTCAGATCGGAGGAAGATGGAGCTCTTTCTCTCTAGTGTGGCACGTGCGATCGATCATTTCGTCGTCGGATCGGAAAAATAATTAGGTCGACCAAACATCGGAACGACACGTTTCTACGGCGAATCACTGCAAGCCGGCTGATACGTTGACGTTGATCAGGATTGAATTCGCCATTTCGAGTGTGCCTACCGAGAGTGGAATATTATATACAGGGTGTCATTCTAACGTCTAGAATTTACATTGATCGAAAAAAAGCAAAAAGAAAGAAAAGTAAAATCCAAAAATTTTTTACAAATAAAACAATAATCCTTTTGACTTTCACTAATTTATTCAATCGAATATTTTACCAAGACAAAAAGAGAAAAAGAGGGAGAAACAGCAACAGCAACAACAACAACAACAACGATACAAATGAACAATTTTACAGCGATGTTTAACAAATTGGCGTGATTTAATTTTGACTTTGAAAGAAGAAAAAGAAAGAAAAAAGGGAAAAAAATAGCTTACAATCGGAAACAACGTATGAAAAATTCAACGGAGGTCAGATTGAGAGTTTAATAAAAAATTCTTTTTATCATCATTTAAATATTACATACGAAGAATCTTGATCACATTTTCTGGTACACCGTGTATAAACGAGACACAAGGGAAAGCTTCGAGGGTAACGAACGTCGATATAGCACTATGTCGGTGCAATTCTCAAAAGCGTATTTCTACGCTAACACGGAGCTCTTCTCGTGTACGCAAAAGTAATCTCTCCTGTCAGCTGTCGTTCTTCGACGGAAAAATACTTGATGAATTCTCGGTACCACGGTACCTCGCTTCGAGAGGGTGCGTTTTTATCGCCCCGTTATATTCTCCCAGCCACGTCTGAAGTTTCCGCGTTTGCCTTCTTTTCCTGTTTTTTTTTATTTTCTTTTTTCCTTTCTTTTTCTCCTTTTTTTCTCATCTTTTTTCTCCCCTCACCCTTCCGCCTTTTTTCTTCTTCTTTTATATTTTCTTCCATTTTTTTTGCTTGTTTTTTAAGCTATCATCGATATGTCGAATTCGACCTTCGATTAAAACCCATATACAGAGTTTTGGTAGTCGCTCACGATCAAAGAAAATGGCCAACATTCTGAACCATAACTCTTTGGCTTGGTTCGAATAAAAACATTTTTGCCTACCAGATTATATATATATGTATATGTATATGTATATGTATATGTATATGTACACCTATCTAAAAGGGCCAACAAAATATATTCAAGAGCCTATTCTTCACGACTCGAAATGGCTCCACTACCCTCTGTCACGTGAATTGTATCATATGAAAAATAAAAAAAAAGAAATGAAAAAAGAAAAATAAAAAAACTCAAGGATAATCTAAAAATTGTTTTATTCATTATTTTATATTCGAACGAGACGATATATATTCATTTTCTCTTCTCTTTCTTTTTCCTTTTTTTTTATTTGTTTTAACTTTTACGTAAAACAACATCATCGTCCTATATAAGACGTTATTCGTTATATAGCAAAAGAAACGGGAAGGAAAGAGAAAGAGAGAGAGAGAGAGAGAGAGAGAGAGAGGAGAGAGAGAGAGACAGATAGAGAGAAAGAGAAAGAGAAAGAGAGAGAGGCAAAGAAAGTATAGATTGAAAATTTTTGTTAGAATCTCCTAGCATACACGTAGATCCCATAACAATTTTATTCGTTCAAATCGCTATCTAGATATCTATATTTCACGAAAAATCTTCTTACGAC
>NC_060965.1:7204254-7209254 GCF_910589235.1 Vespa crabro
AGGACGAAGGAACCTTTAACCCGAAGAAATTTGCCTTCGGTTATTGGCGACGTACGACGACAAACCCTGGACCTCGAATATCGATTTGTCCTACTGACTCCTCAATGTCTCCGGGATAATGTCGACGTTCGTGGTTGCTAGGAAGAAGAAGGAGATAGAGGAAGAGGAAGAGGAAGAGGAGTAAAGGGAGAACAGAGAGTGAAAGAGTGAGAGAGAAAGAGAGAGAGGTCAGCGGAAATTTCAATTTGCCTAGGGCGACAAAACGGCTTGCATCGAGACTGCTTGCTTGGCCAACGTGAAATTTCAACTTCGCGTTTCGAGATCTACCGAAATGCAAGCAATACACTGCTCGATTCTGTTAAGCGAGGAAGAAACAGACAGTGAAAGGGAGAGAAAGAAAGAAAAAGAGAGAGAGAGAGAGAGAGAGAGAGAGAGAGAGAGAGAGAGAGAGAGAGAGAGAGAGAGAGAATGAAAACGATAAGGATATATGTTTGCTTTCTGCAACTACTATTATATGTCGAATTCAAATCCAACTATAATTATCATCTTGATTCTAATGTAATATCTGGGAAAAAACGAATTATAGTCGTTGCAATAATGAACTCTTCCTTTAAGTAAATAGGATGCGAAAAAGAAAGGAAGGAAGAAAGAAAGAAAGAAAGAGATAGAGAGAGAAAGAGAGAGACAGAAAGAGATAAATAGAGATGGATAAATAGATAGAGAGAAAGAGATACAGATAGATAAATAGAAGGAGAAATAAATAAGGAGAGAGAGAGAGAAAAAAATGAGAGAGAATCATTTAAAAAGATTCTTTTCAATAGCTACGCGATCGTTTTATTCCTCGGATTAGTACGAGCTTGCAAACTCGTTCGCAAGTTTTCACGTTCGATTTCCTCACAGTTGAGAGATTTCTCTCTCTCTTTCTCTCTCTCTCTCTCTCTCTCTCTCTCTCTCTCTCTCTGTCTCTCTGTCTCTCTATCTCTCTTTCTTTCTTGGTTTTCATCAAGAAGAGATGAAAAAAGCATTGACTGATTGTTCAGAGCTATAGAAAAAAGGCATAAGAAAAAATTTCACTTCAGTGCTCTTCTTCCAATGTACGATAACGCACGTAGAAAAAAAAATAAAAAATAAAAAAAAGTGTAGCGATCGGTAAGCATAAATCGTTACGGCTTCGTTCGGTGAGCGCGATAAAAGCTCAAGGGAAAAGAAAACGTGGAAGGGTCGAAAAAGAAACGTCGATTCCGTCCGAATAGAGAAAAGAAATAATAGATATTACATGTCGATCCTTTCCGCTCAGTATCTATCTATCTATCTATCTATCTATCTATCTATTTTTCTCTTTATCTTTCTTTTCTTTTTCCTTTTCAGTCTTTATTTTTATTTCGTAATGTAATATTCTTCTCTCTCTTTCACTCTCTCTTTTTCTTTTTCTCTCTCTCTCTCTCTCTCTCTCTCTCTCTCTATTTCTCTGTCTCTCTCTCTTTCGTTTTACTATTTTTATATCATTCCTATTTGTATATATGTTTTTAAAGGTTTTTTATTTCTATACAGATATCCCTCCAAAAGTCTTCTCTGAAAAAAAATTATTCTTCGATTTACTTTTAATATTTTACAATGACAACCGGAGGAACTCGATAAAACGATTTAGTTCTCTTTCAATTCTATTCTTATTTTTAATATTTATTTTTCTTTTTCTTCTATTTCATTCTCTCTCTCTCTTTCTCTCTCTCTCTCTCTCTCTTTCTCTCCTTTCTTTCCTTTTTTCAGTTTTACATTTTTCATATTATACCTATCATTTTATTCATTTCAGTATTCCACGATGACAACCAAACATTGGGAAAAAAGGAGATATAAAAAATATATTTCTCTTTCTCTCGAATCTTATTTTTAATATTATATTTGTCCTATATTTTACTCTATCTATATTATTCCTATTGTTATATCTGTTAAAACGTTTCTATTTCTATAGGGAGGTTTTATATCCTTTTTTATTTTATTCATTTGTATTTTCAAATCATTTTCATTTATATATTATATCATAATCTAGAATTATAACTATAATTTGATAAACAATTCGTCTCTCTCTTACTCTCTCTCTCTCTCTCTTTTTTCTTCATCTCTATTCATAATGTTATCATTTCTTCACACAAGCGCCTACACGCACCCACTCACCCGCACGCACACACACACACACACATTTTATATCATCCTTATTATTTTATCTATTACAACGTTTTTGTTTTTATAAAGATGTTTTCAATTCCTAAATGATTATGTTCTTGTAGATAAAAAAAAATTGATCTTCTGATGTAAATGCATTTTAATATATCTTAAACGATGTGAATACGTCGAATAATAACGAATTACACGATAAAACAAATAGATTACCACGGAAATGATGTTAAAAATGCTACAAGAACACATAAAGAATCATTGAATATAAGACACGTAAAAAAAAAATTGTTTAATAAATTATTTCTATTCGTTTACTTCTTCAAAATGAATTTTAGTTATTTGTCGTATTCTGTAATGTCAATCGAAACTATTATTATAAGACCCTATCATTATCTTGGATTAATATCTCATTTCATTCTCTTTCTCTTTTATTCCTTTATATTTTATATCATTCTTACCATTTCATGTTATTTTTTCAACGTTTTTTTTTCTTTTTTCCAATAAAAACTTACTACACTCTTACAAAATTATTCCTTTTAGTTGCTAACCTCGCCTTAAAACTCTATAATTCCATGAAACTTAAAGTCGAAACTTTGAAGTTACAAACTTATGTGGGATACAAGAAATAGATAGAAAGAAATAACTTTCTATACACTTATATAAAATAATATTAAGTTTATACTATAATTATTTAATATTAAAAAAAAATATATTATATATATATATATATATATATATATATATTATATTTATAGTATTATATTATACTATATATAAGTAATACATTATATGCACATATATGTATATATATATATATATATATATATATATATATATATAAATATAAGTAATATATAGCACAAGTAATATACAACTTAAAGTTAAAAAAATAATTATAAATTTATAACTTTATTAACGTATACCATATAAGTATATACCACTACTATATTTAGTAATTATATAGAGAATAATTTATACTTATATATAATTATAATATACTATAGCTTATACTTATGCTGTTAATAATATAGTCATAATGTATTATTCCCTTAACTTATCAGTCACCACTTATATATAGTAATAGTACAGTATACTATTAACTACGTAAGTTATACTATACCCTTTACATTTCATAACTCTGTTGTAAACAAAAAAAAAAGAAAATTAGATCACGTATTAAAATATTTTCTCTCTCTCAATCTCTCTCTCTTTCTCTCTCTCTCTCTCTCTCTCTCTCTCTCTCTCTCTCACTCTCCCTTCTTTTTCTAAAAACAATGTTTCTAAAAGAATAATATAAAAATAAAAATAAAAAGATAAAAAAAAAGTTCATAACTCGTAAGGAAAATTCGATTAAGAGTGATGCATGTACGCACGCAACTACCGAGGAAATATTTATACTCCTCGAATCATGAAATTGTAATGAACATCTAGTAAGATAATCATAGTGGGTTAACGTTTTCAACCGCGCAAGCGATACGCGAGCAATATAACCGGCCGTAAAATCCGACTCACACATATATATATATATATACACGTGCTTCTCCCTCCTTTTTCTCTTTTTCTATCTCTGTCTCTCTCTTGCACGCATAGAAAGTGGAAACCATTTATCGTCTCTCGAACATCTGACGGCGTTGTTCTGATAGTCTATACGCAGTTGAATAACTGCGTCGGGAACGACGATTAATCCTCTCGTTTCTACGCTTAATAGGAAGAATTAATTCCTTTTGATATTTTTTCCCCCCGAGAAAGACGGACGATACGTTGTCCCATTGTGACATTTGCCGTTGACAGGTTCCACTTCTATGTATGCAAGCGCATATGTATAGACATGCACTGTTTGCGTTATTGCTCGGCCAGCCTTTTTTCTATTTTTTCTCGCGGATGATAGACGTACGGTGGAAAACAAAAAACACAAAAAAAAGGAAACAAAAGAGAAAAAAGGAGGAAAAAAGAAAAAGGAAAAAAAGGAAAAACAAGATGGCAAAAAAAAAAGAAAAAATTTCTCTATTGTTTTTCGAAAAAGCAAAAAAGAAAGAAAAAGAAAAAAAGAAAAACAACGGCTTTGAACGATTTTTACAATTTTATGAAGGAACAGAATTGAATTTTTTTCCGTGAAATAAAAATGATACAAACAAATATTTTCTTCTTTTCTCTCTTTCTCCTTCTCTCTCTCTCTCTCTCTTTCTCTCTCTCTCTTTCTCTTTGAATGTTCGTATGGAATATAAATGTTATTATTTAAACAATATGATACGAAATAACGATATTTCTCTTAAAATTCTTCCAATATTAAGCAATTATAGTATCGTTATTATCTTCGAAAATGTTTTGTAATCTTTTAAAATAATACGTAACAATAAAACATAATTATGTTTTAAAGAACAAGAGATTTTCTATTCATATAAATAAGTTCTGAATTTTTCAAACAAGTATTATAAATATATACATAAATATTCATAATATTTGTAATTCAATATATATCTAATATAAATATATATATATATATATATATATATATATATATATCGTTAATAAATATTTTGTTATTTATAAATTTCTGTAATTCCATACAAATTTGTATTATCCTTTTTCTTTTTTTTTTTCTTAGAAATTGTTTATAATGTTTTTAATTATTCGATATATATAATTCTACTATGAAATAAAAAAAATGAAAAAAAGAAAAACTTTGGAAATATTCGAACATTTTAAATTTCTTTGGACGAAAAAGAAAAAATCCTATTAAAATTTATTATTTTTTGAATTTTCTGTTTCGAAACCTGCCCCTTTCGAGTAAATGTTTGAACAATTTAAAAAAATAAAAACGTTTC
>NC_060965.1:7214254-7249254 GCF_910589235.1 Vespa crabro
AACTAGCCCATGTTTTGTCGATCCCTCAAGTTATCCTCTTCGGTTCCTCCTATATCTGAGACTAAACTCCCCTAGTATATCAGGTAAATAGATTGGTAAACGCGTTCCACTTGTTCTGACCTTGTGAACACCAATGTTGTTCACTTTCACCCCACAGATCTCATCTCTTTTTCATCTTCATCCTATTGATTTTGAAATCGATAAAAGCTGTTATTCGTTTTAAGTCATCTACAATGTTGGTGTATCAATCATTATTTTAATTCACAAAACAAAAAGTTTTATGAATCAAAATAATAATATGAAATAATATAAATATAATTAAAAAGTATAATACAATATATAAATATTATATATAATAATATAAATATAATAATATAAATATACAAATATAAAAATGTATATTTATATAAATATATATGTATATATGGATATGTATATACAAAATGATATTTAGTAATAATACAAATATACAAATATAAAAATGTATATTTATATAAATATATATGTATATATGGATATGTATATACAAAAAGATATTTAGTAATAATACAAATATACAAATATAAAAATTTATATTCATATAAATGTATATGTGTGCGTGTGTATGTGTATATGTATGTAGAGTGAACCAATAATTATTATATACATTAATATCAAATATCTCCGTTATTTTTGTTTTTATAAAAAAAAAACTAAAAAAACTGATTAAGACAATGTTGATTCTAATTCTGACGATGGGAAGAATTTTTTGTCAAGGTTATCTATTTTTTTTCAATGAGATTTCAAGGTTATTAGTTAATTATTTCTTTCTTTTTTTTTTTTTTAATGGAACGATTTATTTTTTTTGTATAAATTGATTCCTCCTACTATTTTTAATGAAAAAGTATCAAAATATATTTACGACCATATTTTTTTCGCATATGTACATCTATATGTATTATTGCGCTTGCGAAAAAAATATGTTCGTGAATATGTAGTCCATTCATTTTTTCCTATTACACTTTTTTATAACTTCAATCAAAAAATGAAAGAAAAATAGATATGTCTTATTACATTATTTTCAAAATACGACGCAAATTAATTATTTTTCGACATTATATTCTAATATTTTTTTTTATTCAAAATGGCACGAGGAATCAATTCATACAAAAAAAAAAAAAGAGAAAAAATTAAAAATTATTCAAGATGGTAATAGTTACTAGACTCATCCCCAGTATATATATCATCATAAAAAAGGAAAAAAAACACTCGTAATATCTCAAAATGAAAAATATATGATTTTGAGGGGCATACACATTTTAGATCCAATAGAATTTGAACCAAAGATCTTTTTTTTAATGCAACCATATGTTTGCCTTTGAGATTTCGTTAGATGCTGGCTATATAGATTCCATAGACAAATACAGCTAAGAGCCTACGGCCAATGCTTTTTTATGTCTAGATATTTTCGTGAATAAATAATTTTTCGGAATAAAAAATTACATATTCGGCTGGTTAAGCAACTTAATAAAACTTAATAAAAAGTTGAGAAATAATTAAGTTCACGAGGTATTTTGAAATAATGTCTGAGTATTCACACAACTGTAACAACAATGCCATAAACTTCATTTGATTGAAGTTAAAAAAAGTGGAGCAAATATTGTATTCTATATTAACAATCATATTTTTTTGATCGTGCAAGTGCAATAATAAATGAACGTGTGCACACTTTTTTCGTACGCTTATTTGTTATTGTACTTGAAAAATATATATATAATCCTGAATATATCATCCACCTTTGAAGTATTTCTGACTTTGATCGAAAAAAAAACCAAAAAAACAAGATATGGCTTAAAAATACCTAACGATCAAATATGTAAAAGGTTTGTGACTTTTGTCCTGATGTATATCCTTGAAATATTTATTTTTTACTCGCAGCGTAGTTCCAACGGCCGCATATGAGATTTGTTAAACTACGATTGTACAACAACGATTGTTGTAAATAATAACCGATCATTCAACGATCATTCATATTCCCTTTATTTATATTTTTACAGTTAAACTCATACTTCTATGTATTTGGTAATTTCCATTTATTTTTTTCTTTAATTTTTTTAGAGTGTTTATCCGACAGTAGTTTTAGTTGACACATTTTTCAATATTCTCAATCCAATATATAGGGGAGATCGAGGTAAGTTGATATGTTTCCCAGTTTTTAAGTTTTGCAATGTTTATTCGAATTAATTATTTAGTCAAAAAATGAAAAAATCAAAATATATTTTGGTCACATATGGCAAATGAAATTTTTGAGGAAATACATATATAATACAATAGAAAATGTTTATTTCATGAAATCAAAATGTATCAATTAAAATATATTATAATATATGTTGTAATAATTAATATATGTGTAAAATATCTTGATATGATCCTTAATCGTTCTTACGATCCTTAATAATAAACTACTTCTATTATTCAAAATATGTTATTTCAATCATGTTGTTGACACACACGTGCGTCAATTGTTCAAAGTACTTTCTCCTAATGGTCATATATCACTATTAGAGATATCTACCCTTGGAAACTTGTTGGATACTCGGTAAAAAAAATGCAGATAAAAACACATTACTTCTTTGTCTGAGCTTAGGCATTTTTAGTCAAGTAGCTAGTTTTCAATAATATATCGAGTCAAGTAATAAATAAATAGTGAAAGTAGACGCCTAGATGCGATCAGCCAATAGTTTTCTGGCACCTTGAAGTTTCCATTGACATCCTTCAGTCTACGTGATCATTCCAACAAAGAGGCATACAGATAATTCATTAGAATATTTAAACATTCCAACGAATTATCCTGATCCACCCCTGATCAATGGTCATCTATTCCTTCCCGTTTCCTTTCCATGTTTCCCAGATCATACTTCAACTCCGCCCTTTTTATTCCTTTTCCTAATTTCACTACAATCTTCGCGGATAGTTCTAAAGATGCCAAAAAATCAGTCAAGTTACATTTTTTAGACTCACAAATAGTCTCACATGTAGTGAATCTCAAGTCTTATTAAATATTATTGGCCATCACTCCCTCAGAAATAACCACTACAACTAACTATACATCATTACACAAAACACATCAACAATTGCATCTTATTTCAACAAATATACTGTTTATTTTGTGTGTTGCGTCCGTGTGGGTGCACACTACGAGAACGATTTTAAATGCACGACTCGCACCGGACTAGCGATGACAGTCAATTTGCACGGTGAAATATCTCCCATCTCATCCTTGATGTCCGAACTATGGACCCACTAATCGAGATTCCGCAAATTAATGGGAGAACGCGCGTTTTTTTAAAGGATTCCATGAGACTCGAGAAGTAAATACGCGATATTTAATGCTGCGCACGATATGATTATTACCGTATATTTATTGAAATATAGTTACAATTGTTTGTGTTTCGTGTAATGATGTGTAGTTACTTGTACTGGTTGCTTTTGAAGGAGACATGAGAGTTTAGATGTTGTGAGTCTGAAAGATGTAATTTGACTGCCCTTTTTGGCGTCTTTAAAACTGTCTACGCAGACTGGGAATGAGATTGGAAAAAGGAATAAAAACGGCGGAGTTGAAATATGGTAAGGGAAAGAATAAATGCCTATTGGTCGGGGATAGTTCATTGGAATGTTTAAACATTCCGTGTATGCCCCCTTTGTTTTAATGATCGTATGATTCGAAAATGCCAATGGATATTTCAAAGCTAGAAGCCAGATAAGCCTTGGCTTATCGCGCCTAAGCGTCTACTTTCATTATTTACTTATTGGCCGGTTTAACATATTATCTACACCCAGATACTTTACTAAGAATGCCTAGACCCAAACAAAGGTGACTATGTGTTTTTTATCTATGCATTTTATTAGTTAATATCCAATAGGTTCCCAAGAATAAATATTTCCAATGGTGATAAATGACCCTTAAAAGTACGGCGAACAATGGAGTAACGCACGTGTGCGTCAACATATACTGTGATAGCATCAATTAGCGCAATATTTATTATCGCACATCTACCTCACGAGTTTCACGGGATCTTTTAAAAAAACGCGCGTTTTCCCATTAATTTGCGAGAACGCGGCGGGCAGTATTTTGCTAACGGCCTTCAACGGTATCCTAGCCTAGTGCCCGCCACCTTTATTCATCGCGACCAGTTAACCATAACTCTGAAGACAAGGAAGAAACGGAGGAAATTCTCCATGAAAATCGACTATCATTGCTAGTTCGGTACGAGACGCGTATCTACAATGCTCTCGTAGTTGCGCATTCACGACGCAATACATGTTAATTATAATATAATTGTAACTTAACATATATAGCTAAATTATATAAATAAATAAATAAATATAAACAAAAAAAATGTATATAAACAATTAAATAAATATATTTATATATATATATATATATATATATATATATATGTATATATATTGCTAAATTATATATATACAGTTAAATATATGTATAGATATATATACACCTATATGTTATATATATTATATTTATAAACATTCAAACATATTCAGTACATATTCAAATAAAAATATTTTATTTATATTTATTTCATTCATGTATACAAACACGTGCCCGCATATATATATATATATATATATATATATATATATATATATATATAAGCATCTATATACATAAATATATATAATATAAATAATATATTATATAATAAAACAAATATAACTAAAACATTTTTATTTGAATTTAATCGACAGAGTGATCAATAAAAAATTAATTTCTTTTCAAATTTAAAGAATAATAGATAATCCTTTGTTTAGGATCATGCAATGGTTATGGTATGCTTTCATGGTAAGTCGTTTGTATCAAGAATGTTATCCTAATCGCAGGTAATAACATTGTAAAGACAAACACGAGTGTAAACAGATCCATCATGTTGAAGCATACATTAATTACAAATCGAACAGACAAGTCATACGCAGAAAATTTATTCTACATTTTTGATAAATTTTTTTATGAGGAATCACCTCCTCTCGGTTATAACACTTTTGCTGAAACACTTTCTATAATTGGAATTTCTTTGATGGATTTTATTTGAACCAATTTCGTATGACATATGTATGTATGTACGTTGAATTGATTCTTCAACTTGCTCGGAGTTTAAAAGAATGAATCATTTTGATCGTGTGCAAGTTATTATTGGTTTTTTTTTTAATTGATTTGTTGTTTATATTTTTCTTATCACGACCTATATTTTGATCATATTGATAAACTGTTATCAATATGCTTCAGAAAAAACGTATCAACTTAACCCACAAAAATATCATTATATGAAAAAAATCGCCATAAAAAAGAATTATGAAGCATATAAACGAAGTAACAAAACGTAATTGCATCATCTTCAAATAATTCGATATGAAATCGAACTAATCCAGAGTCTAAAGTTTTATATAGCGTCTTCGATTGAAAAATCGACAGGAACGATATTTACTTTTCCTTTATAAGGATGAAAATGATCGAATAACAATTGCTATTGTCTACATACATGAACGTACGGTCTAACATAGTAAATAGATAAACAGTAAATATAAAACATTTAGTGCATTTGATCAAGTTACATATACACATTGTCTAGATAATTTCAATGTATGAACCTACCTCGATCTCACCTAAATATCTACATAAAACATTAGAGTGCATTTAGCCTCGTTTCTAAAGTATACTAGATTAGTAATTGTATACTTCGACACAAATATTTACTTTACCTCTATATGAACGAAAATGATTGTGAATAACAATTAGTATTGATCAGTATGCAGAAACTTACGCTACTCTATCGTACTAAATAGATAAACAATCAACTTAAAACATTTATTACTCTGATTGAGTTACAGACACTGTATACACAGTTCAAATAATTTTAATTTATCAATTTGTTCCGGTCTTTCATAAACATCTACATAAAATATTAGAATAGAATTATTTAATATACTATATTAATAGTTATTAATAATTTAATAAACAGTTAATAATAATTTATTAATTTATAAATTAAATAATTAATTAAATTAATGATTAACTTATTAACAGTTAATAATAATTAATATATTATATTAACTGTGTTAATGGTGTATTTAACAGTATAATTATTTATATTTATTATTATATTATATTTCTTAAAATATATATATATATATATATATATATATATTCCTAAATATATTCATTTGTTCAAATAACTAGGCTACATAGAAAGAATCACATCCTGTACCCTAGTTCGGTCTCGAGCGATTAATTTCAGTGTACGAATGATATCAGTACGAGGGTACTGATAGGCGTGCCTAAATTAAGTCATTATATTAAAATGACGTGTGATATTAGGGCAAGCTACGGTAATCAACGAATACGAACGAAAAGAGTCGAGCCGAGTTGATCGCACTTTAAAAGCGGAATTGGCAGACTCAACATATGATTTAGACCTCTTTTACAAGTGCCGACTCATATACAGGATGTACCTTAATTTCGAGTAATCTCGAACTCGATCGTGAATTCTGCAAAAATTTTGTTAAAACAAAACAATGAAACAAAAAAAAGGGTCATACAAATATGTATCCTATTTGTTGGACACGTGTCGTTTTCGTATTATACGAAGTTTCTTTTTCGACAAACCGTATCAGCTTACCTTCACGAGGGATTACCTTTCAAATGATCTTTTGTATTTCATTTGAATAAACAAGCTGCTAAAGACGTTTTACCATTGATTATCTTAACCCTCTGCATTTCTCCAGGTATTGTTCGGATTTTCTGTTAACCCTGTTCAATTATCACACGAACTATTTTACATTGTCGAATAACAGGCGTACTGTATCACGATGGTTTTCAAATAACAATGCACAACAATCTATTGGTTTGACGACAGATATTGTTCAGTTCTGTATTTGTAAATAGGTAAATGGAATTAATTCAACTACTTCTATCTTTCGATAGAATTATTCCAACATAAATCTCTCTATAACTCAAAAACAAGGTCAAATAGTATACATTTATACTGAATTTTTCTTATTGTTTTCATATGCTGAATCCACAGTTGAAGCTTACGAAACATTCCATACTTACAAACACACACACACACACACACACACACACACACACACATGTCAAAACAGAAAACACAAACCAAATGGCAAAATCAATATGCATTTATCAATCTATAATGACAGAAAATATTATCATATTAAAAAAAAAAATAGAAAGTTAGTTCTAACTTCTATCTATTTCTCACATTCATTCATACTCTCGTTCATTCATTCATACGTTATATACATATATACAGAATACAAATATAGAAACGATGAAACGTTCCAAGAATTTACCTATCAAGTTCTCTCTGGCAAGTCATTTCTAACAAGGAAAGAAGGAACTTTTCTCTCCCATCGGGAAACAGGAAAATTTCTTTCGTAGGATACACAGGCACGATAAAGGCAGGAAAAGAAAGAGTGGAATTAGCGGAGAAAGGTTTCTTGCTTAGGAGAAGTTAACTGCATCTACCCTCCTTTTACTCCTCCTTCCCCTCATCATCCTCCTTTCCTCTTTCTCCTCTTTCCCCTCCTAGAGAACTACACCGAACCCTAACTACTACTCGAGTCCGCACTCTTTCGTTTCTACGGCCACTTACATAGCTTCGAAGCACTTTCCTCGAATTAACGAAACAGGCTACTAGCGTTGAGCGAAAAAGCAACGAGGGGTAAAGCGTGCCACTGCTGTTATACTCATACATACACGTATATACATATATACATACATACACACACATACAAACATTGATACACACATTGACACACATACTGACACACATGTACGTACATATACACACATACGTGTACATACACATATATACTAACACAAAAACGATCCCTCGTTTGTGCCGCCCTTTCGAAGGGACAGCTGGATATAGGAAGACAAACATGGCGTTCTCCTAACCGCGAGAAACGCGTCTCTCTTCTTTTTCTTCTTTTACCTCTTCTTCTTTCTCCATCTTCTCCTCCTCCACCTCTCCCTACTTCTTTCCTTCTCCTAGTGATCTAAATGCGAACAGTTATTGCTCGGTCGAAGTTGCAGCGTGGAAAAAAGGGCGTAGATGGTATTGAAAAAAGGGAGAGTAAAAAAGAAAATGTGCGTGCGCGCGCGTGTATGTGGATATATACATATATGACCGTGACTCATCACGAGAACAAGAACACATGTGCTATTTTCTCTATATACGTTCTATATTTTCTATAGTTTCTATGTAAAGAAATTTATGAAAATTGTTTCACATTCTTTGTAAGTATATATACGTAGATAGCATATATATATGTACATGTATATCTATATATATGTCTATACATACGTATTTCATTTTATACGAGTAGAAATGATAAACAATTTTCATAATAATACGTAAATATATTCGTGAAATATATATATATATATATATAGACACACGTACACGTATTTGTATTTTACTTATATGTTATTGAGAAATGTGTAGTAATATATATATATATATATATATATATATATATATATATATATATATATTACTACACATTTCTCAATAACATATATATATATATATATATATATATATATATATAAATATTTACATATGTGTCTATTATTAAAAGAATATTTAATAATTTTTGTAAATATCGTTTTATCGACAAATAATATTTTATTATCGAAGCATATAGTTTTGTTATTTTTTCGTTTATATTAAAACGTGAAAGAAAGATATGAATAAAAGGAAATAAAATGCCGGACTATGGAATACGAACGAATTTTTCCTCGTATTTAGTTGCATTGATGGTCGATAAAAAATTCGACGCAAAACGTTAGATTTGCAGCAAAAACCACCAAGCTCTTTTTTTTTGGCTTTTTTATTTGTTCGTTCGTTTTTTTTTTTTTTTATTCATATCGAACACGACGAGGAATGAGTATGATGGATAACTCGCAGATAGCGAGTACCAATCTGAAATAACATAAAATAATTAACAATGGTTTTAATACGTCACTCGACGTTGTTACGTAAGGATAATTGTTAAGAAAAAGAAATTATTTATCATAAAAATATAATTAATTATTTATTCTTGTAATAAGGATATCTTAATTAATTTATTTATTCTTTTATTATTATATTATTATTAGTAAATGAGGTATGCTATTTTTTTTTATTCTTATTTTTTTTTGTTCTTTTCATCAGAATGAATTAACGAGCAAGGAACGATGCGTAATTCCTAACTAATCTTCGATCGAAAAATTAAAAAAAAAGAAAAAATGAATGAATGAAAAGAAAAAAAAAGAAAAAATGAATGAATGAAAAAGAAAAAAAAATAAAGAAATACTAACGATTAATGAACTAATTTTTTATCAAACGATACGGATTACTTTTAAGTGACGTGACAGGAAATATCGAAGTCATTCACCGATGTTTATCCATATGGTGTACGTATGTATAATATGTATGTAACACACGAAGAGCACTCGAGTGTTTCCAGTTGGGCCTTAACTCTCGGGGATACAGGAAGTGGATTAACCGTGACGTAAAATAGTGAAACAAGAAGAGAGACTCTTTTGTCTTTCGGCCGCACCCAACGATACATCCGTGAAACATCAAAGAATATACTACTGCAACGTTGATGTACATTTAGTACGAACGTATTAACATATTATTAATAAATAATTCTTTTCAATTGTATAATATATATATTTACATATTTATATACATATTAGTATATATAAATTCATGTATTCGTATATAAGAATGAATACATATATATACTCTTATATATATATATATATATATATATATATATCGTATTATTATATTATATATATATTATATATATATATTTATATATATATATATATATATAATATATTCTTTATATGTATTTTGCGTGTGTCTGTGTCTCTGCGTGTGTATGTGTGTGTATATCAGGAAGGCCAGAAAGTTCTCACGTATAGAGAACAAAAAAATTCAATCGAGAACGTGCAATACAATTTTATTGTATATTATATGAACGTTTGTTTTTGTTGAAAAAATTGGCTTGTAATAGAACTCTGAAATGTAATATACATATGTCATTTCAGAAATAATTAATAGAATTGTATAAAATAATTAATTAAGAATCGAGATTGTAAATAATAATTAATTCTTTTTTCTTTTTTTATAAGAAGAAACAAATTATACCGTTATAACTAGATTATCCTGTATAAGATATACAATAGAATATTTGAAACATATTTAATTATATTAAATAAATTAAATCCTTTCCTCGACTTTCCTTTAACAACAACAATAACAAAACAACAATAATAATAATAGTAATAATAATAATAATAATAATAATAATAATAATAATAGTAATAATAATAATAACAATAGTAGATATGTGTATATCAATAAAACAAAACATATCCTATATCCACTCTATATAAAATTCCAATAATTGGAGAACGTCTGAACTAATATAACAAACAAATTCTATAATAATAATAATAATAATAATAATAATAATAATAATAATTATTATAATTATTATTATTATTATTATTATTATTATTATTAATTGATAATTATATACCATAACATTATTTATATAGTTATATAAATATTTGTATTATGTAGTTGCTATTATTACTTATATTATTATTATATATAATTGTCACTATATAATTATAATTATATAATTATTAAATATTTATAAGTAATTATATACATATATATAAATACTTATCAATAAAATGATCATAATAACTATTCATTTGGGATTAAAATATTGCATTATAATTATAAGATTATCCAATATAAAATCCTCTCATATCGAAATCTGTCTGATATAAATAATAAAAAAATAAATAAATAAATAAAAGAATAAATAAATAAATACATAAATGAAATATTTTCACATCACGCGTATTTCCTTTTACAATAATAATAACAATGATCGTACACTTATGTATTAATAAGGAATACGGAACAAAGGAGAGGAGGGTAAGAGAGGGTGAGGGGGTAAAGAGAGAAGGGTCTTAAAGGATGAAATTCCAGTAGGTACATTGGTTGGACGTCATCGTCTACAGCAGCTAGCCAAGCAAGCAAGCAAGCAACCAAGGAGGAAACAAGGAAGGAAGCAACCGTGTATCGTAGCGTAAGATTGTGTTGGTGGCGTGTACGTTTAACGAGCGAGCTACGAATACGAATGCGAGAGACTCTCTAATGCGTCCGCGTGCTTTCCGGATAGTAGACGACGACGCATCGCCGTCAACGACATACGGCCGCTAGTAGACGCTTCGTACCAACCTTAAGAGAAATAGAGACAGAAATAGATAGAAAGAGGGAAAGAGTGAGAGAGAGAGAGAGAAAATAGAGAGTGAGAGAGAGAGAGAGAGAAAATAGAGAGTGAGAGAGAGAGAGAAAATAGAGAGTGAGAGAGAGAGAGAGAAAATAGAGAATGAGAGATAAGGGGGAGAGAGAGAGAGAGAGAGAGAGAGAGAGAGAGACAGGGAGGGAATGATAGGAGAAGGAGAGGGAGCGAAAGAGAGCAAGAGAGAAAGATAAAGAGAAGTAACGAGAGAGACGAGAGGAAAAGGACTAGCCAGACGCTGCAAAGTCGCCGGTAAGCCGATATAAGCAGAGGCAATTTCCAGCGAGTGTTCGAGAGCGAGAGGAAAGGATTTTGCTTGCACGACGTCGAAAAGGCAATATTCCCTTCCGAGTAAGAGTGAGAGAGAGAGAGAGTGAGAGAGAGAGAAAGATGAGATAGTAAGAGAGAGAAGAGAGTACAAACTAACAGAAAGAGAGAGAGAGAAAGAGACATGAGACAGTAAGAAAGAGAGAAAGAAGAGGAGGAGAGAGAGTGAGAAAGAGAGAAAAGAGAGTAGGAGAGAGAGAAAGAGAGAAAAGAGAGTAGGAGAAAGAGAAAGAGAGAGGAAGAGAGAAAAAGAAAGAGAGAAAGAGAGAGGAAGAGAGAAAAGAGAGAAAGGAGAGGAGGAGAAAGAAAAAGAGAGAGAGAGATTGTACAAGACAGACGGACATAGAATAAGAGAAAGATAGAGAAAGAGGAAAACAGATAAAATAAAAGAGAGAGAGAGAGAGAGAGAGAGAGAGAGAGAGAGAATATACCTCTCCCCTCACCTCCTTGTTCTTCACAAGTTACCTAGATACTTTTCAATAAAGTTACTTGGCACCCATCGCCACATCACCATCAAAAGTTCCATCTTTCTTTTTCATTCGATGAAGAGAGTAAGGAAGGAAGAAGGGAGAAAGGAAAGAAAGAAGGAAGGAAGGAAGGAAGGTAAGGAAAGTACATACGTCGTAGACGATATTCGAACGTTACGAACAAATCGCTTCGTCGATTCTGATTCGTTGGCAAATATTTTGAGAAACTGGCCGCGATCGAAAGACCTTTTCCTATTTTTCCAAAGAATCCTCTCTATCGTAGTTGGTATTCGATAGGACACGCGCTCAATCTACGCCATATATATATACAAACACCCTATATACATATATATATATATATATACATATATATAGGGTGTCTTTCATTTATACAGTCTGTGCACGTAACCATTGTAAATGTTGTTATCGGTTATGTAAAGAAAAAAAAAGAAAAAAAAAAAGAAAGAAAAAATAGCAAAACAAAGACAAACAAAAAAGAAATATAATGCGAGCATGGAATTCGAAATATTTCGAGCGACAATCCGACGTGTCGATTTAAAATTTTCAGCAGTTCTTTATATATATATATGTACGTACGTACACACACACATACACACATATATATATAATATATTCAATGGTATAATCTCCGTATTTAAAAAAATATAAAAAAAAGTCATTTATGTAAAATTTCTACGAGTTATTTAGAAAAAAAAAAGAAAGAAAAAGAATAATGGCTGCAACAATTTTGTTTTTTATTATTCGATTTTGAATTTCGGATTTCGATATCATTGAAGATTCATTTCTCTTTTTCTAGTATGCGAAAAGCGAACTCTGCCGCTTGAAAATTTACGAGCCGTATCTTTGCACGAGCGGTTCTCTATAAATATGTACGCATATATTATATCTATGTCGATAGGAGGAAGTCAACGTCCAGACTTCGTGTTTCCTTCTCCGGTGTCGCGGTGTTAAATATTTAAAAATCGAACTGTGCTTTGCGAGAAAAAGATAGTCAAAGAAAGAGAGAGAAAGAGACAAAAAGAGAGAGAGAGAGAGAGAGAGAGAGATTGAGACAGAGAGAGAGGGAGGGAGAGAGGGGGAGAGAGAGACAGAAAGTGAGAGATCGAGCTTAGAATTTATATTAAACAGAAGTTATATAAGAAACAAAATAATTTTTCGAGAATACTTCGATACAGTATTTTTTAAGAAAAAAAAAATTAAATAAAAAAGGAAAAGATTATTTTCATTATTTAAATATATTCTATTCTTTTTATATACTTAAAAAATATATAAAAAAAAAAAGCATAAAGTATATAAAAATATACAAAAAGAATATATGGAATTGTATAAAAACATATAAATTACATAAAGAAACTATAAAAAATATAAAAAAAAATATAAATAAAAAAATAAAAAGAAAAATATTTACA
Source organism: Vespa crabro (assembly GCF_910589235.1). Classification (NCBI taxonomy): domain Eukaryota; kingdom Metazoa; phylum Arthropoda; class Insecta; order Hymenoptera; family Vespidae; genus Vespa; species Vespa crabro. Next base: position 7,227,876 of record NC_060965.1, read on the forward strand.
ATATAATCTACTGTTAATATATACGGTGAAAATATATTTGATCGATAAAAAGACATCAAATATTTAAACACATCGAATATAAAATAAGCATAAATAATATATATACAATATATATCTAATCTATCTAATCATTGACTTTTATTGCATATTTTGTCTATGTATACACGTACTATATATACAGATGAATGTACGTTTCATATAATATATGTATACACACATAGATACTCCATTTTTATATCTTATATAAACATTCATGAATTGTCTCACATCAAAACATATATATAGGGTATTTCAATTATCCCGATTTTTCAGGTACTTTTAATAGTGTGACAAGAAAATGCTTTAAACAAAGTACATTAGTACACGATCGTCAACAAATTACAAAAAAAAAAAAACATCGCAAAAATACTATACTTTTAATAAAAAAGAAATTAAGCTCGCCTGTTTTTTTTCTTTTCCAATGGTATAATTTTTTCTATACGAAATTGTAGATAACAAAAGAAATTCAATGATATAGAACAAAGGGTATATTTATTCAATAACTTATTGTGAAAATCATTTTTAATGTAATAAAGGTTCTCATGAATACGAACGGTCGTTGCCGCTGGCCAGCACGTTCGTTCGGGGTAACCCTCATTGGATTTAATATTTATGGAGGTATTTACAATCAATTGTTTATGAAACACCAGTAGATACTACCCAAGAAGAACTTTGAGATTAATATGTACGTTTGGATACACAAAGCTTATTTGTAATTATACGTCGAAATTTGTAATTTGTCGAAAATCGAATATTCATATATTTTTAAAATACCTTTTTCTCAAGCTACCAAAAGTGCTTGAAAAATTATGATGATCGTTACGCGAAACACTCTTTATGTTCACACACACACTAGTGATTTCTATCTAATGATTTTTTCCAAAACATCGAGAAACAATCAATTTTTATTTCAACAGATCATTGCCATAAATTCGCCCATTTTGAGTACAACTTCTTACATGGGAGATGTGATAACCCTTAACAAAATTATAAATAATAACAGAAATCAATAAAATTCATATTATGAATATATCAATATCATTTTAAAGATTTTTTAATTTTCTTTCCAATGGTATTATTTCTTTTTCTTTTTCAAATTTTGAATCGAACAATTTCCGAGATAAATGCGTTTCAAATTTACCGATTGAGAATAACTTTTATTTTATTAAATGTTCAAAATTTGTTTCGCATGGCCTCCATGCAATAATAAAATATTATTGTCAGTATTAACGTCCAAAATTTCGCAGTACATACGGTGTAATTTGACAACATTATTCAACTATGCGTTACTAAAGTTATCCTATTGATAGCAAATTGGATGGTATACATTTTAAATTTTGAATATTGCAATAGAAAAAAATCCAAGGGTGTGAACGATCGTGTGAAAATCCTGGTTTAAAAACTGCCAATTATTTTAACTGAGCTCACACATTCACAGAAATAAACCGTATATATATATATATATATATATATATATATATATATATATATATATACATATGAACTATTCACAAGTCAAATCGATTAACTCCGTAATTTGAATTTTTTAAAACTCAAGTGTCAAAGCACTTGATGGAATCTTTACTTTTTATATTCATAATAAATTTTCCTAATTTTCGTTATTTAGTACAATTAAAAGATAAAATTTTTTTAACCATTAAATAAAAAATAATTTATTTCAATAATAATGATTATTCTAAGACCATTCTATCTCATTTACTTTATATTTCATTAGATGAAAGTTACTTCCGCATTTATACATTCTATAATGTTTATTTGAATTTATATTTTAAAAGAAAATGTTAAAAAGCAATTTATGTTATTTCATCACATTTCTCCACTTTTTGTTTTATGAAGTTAATCGATTTGGTGAATGGCTCATATAAATGTGTCTATATATATATGCATATATATGCCTATATATACATATGTATGTGTGTTTGTATTTCATATAGAAAATATATGAATAAAATCGAATCTTCCCTAAGATAAGCCTGTGTCTCTTTTATCTATTCTTTTCCCTTTTCTTTTTTCTTTACTCTCAAAGCTCCACTCGAGGCTCCTTTTCCGCAAAAACTACGAGTAGCAAAGCAGAGCGTCGTACTCGACGCGTTGCTACGTGAAAGATGACACGACACGGTACGATGCGCTCGAGTAACGATCTTATGTAGCGTGTCCTCGTTAAACGTACGTAGATACATCATACATAGATATCTACCTAGATAGAGTACAATTTTTCTTCTTCGATGTTAAATCGTTCCTTTTTAATATCCATACAAGAGACATATATCTTTCTATTTATCTCACGTTAAAATCACTCAAAAAGTTTTAAAAAACTTTTAGCGTCAGAGAAAGAGGAGGATGGGTCAAACAATTAACACATTATTACGAAGAAATAACGAAATATTATTTGAAATATTTTATCATATAAATTTTGAACGTTTAATAAAATAAAAGTAATTAACACATTACGAAAGAACAAATAACGAAATATTGTTTGAAATATTTTATCTTGTACATATAAAATAAATATTAAATATAAGTACCATTTATACATGCACACAGGATATACCAATTCATAGATATTCATGTAAATATCTGAGCGACTGATCGAAGTTACAGAAAAAGTTTATTAAGAAATATTTGCATAAGATCTCAATCAGCTCAGAGTGCATTTGCAGCACAGAATTTATCTAAAAAGGAAATTTTGTTTCTTTTTTTTTCTCGTGACTTTTCCGAGATATAAAGGTTGACATAGTTTTATTTTTAAATGAATACCTATAATCTTTTTCTTTTACTTTTTTTGAATATATATATATATATATATATATATATATATATATATATATATATGTGTATATAAATAGATAGTAGTAATTATTAGCAATCGAAATTGTATCTAGTGAGAAATAGCTGCATCGTATACGAGATAATCGAGATAATTTCAACGACTTACTGATTAACAGATTCATACTGTACTATAATTCATACTCCGTTCCATACAGATACATTATTTACAAATCAAGTAGTCGTACATTTTGCCAAGTTGAAGTTCAGTGATCCTGTTCGACGTAATTGATTTTAATAATAGATTTTAAAAAATAATATGCAGACCGACGATCGTTTTTTAAATTGTGATATAAAAAAGCAACTATTTTAATACTTAATATGCCGTGTATTTCGTAAACGATGAATAATAGCAATTTTTTATTATATATCATTTTAATTTCAAATGATCACTACTATATGAATATATAAAAAAATGTATAGATATCTATTAATAATAATAAAAAAGAAAAAAAAAGAACTATTGACTTTCATAACTCAAAAAAGTTGCGAGTAAAAAGAAAGAATTTTTATATATATTTTACAGTTAAGTCAGGAGCAAATTTTTTTTAATAAACTTTTTTAGTAACTTTGATTAGTTGCGAGATATTTGCTCGTACATTTATAGACGAATATCCGCAAATATATATATGTGTATATATAAATGTATGTAATGTTAATACTTTTACATAAAGCATATAATACTGCATCAACTGTTTCAGTAAAAAATATAGTTTGCCGTTAAAAGAAAAAAAATGCAGTTGATTTTTCTGATACACCGATGTTCTGAAATACATAAAATTATTTGTATATTATACAACGTCTGATACCATTTCACTTTGATCTATAACATTTTTTTCTGTTTTCAACAATTTAGCCTAAGTTCCAGTTACACTTTACTCTAGTGAGACACTCTGTGTATGCATAAATACATACATACATACATACATATACACACATACGTACACGCAAGCACGCATGCACACACATGTATATATGTATGTATGTATTGGGTTGACCAATAAATAATGTGAAAAGTTTCGAAAAAAAAATAATATATTATATTATATTATATTATATATTGTTTATTTAAATAATTCTTTATGACATTTAATTAAACATACTAATGAATTTATTAAATTTTAAAAAGATATAAGATATAAAGATATAATAACTACTAAATACTAATTAAATTTTATAAGACACTACAGAATACTAGTATTGTTTCAAATATTTAATATTGTGGAACAATATTAAGCGTTAGGAATTAAAAGTTTTTTATTATTTTATATTAATTTTCTAAATCGTTTAAATATGAATAGCGGCGAAGCAATTACCGATATTAAAGAAATATTTGCAGACAATTTATCGGAAATATCGGGTGATGATGAAAATATGGATATTTGCAAGAATGATTAAATTACTCTTCAAATTAACAAAGTGAAATTGTGATACGATTGAAAAAAAAACCAAAAGAAAAATAAAAGAAAAGGCAAATAAAAAAATAATGAGAAAGAATTTCAAACATATTGATAAAATGATTTCTCATATATAATTAATTCATCATTAATTTATATACATATATAATATAAAAAATATTTCTTAGAGAGGAAAATATTTAACATGACAATGATTTTTAAACTATTAACGAAAACAAATAATTTTTAAATATTAGTTGGAAAAAAAAGAAATTTAGCTATTAGTCACGATAAAAAATAAAATATTTGATCCACAATTTAAAAAAAATAATGCTATTAACGATTAACAATTTTTTTTAGACGGGAAAAAGAGAGAAAAGATTCTGGTGAGCACATAAATAGACGAAGTTCAGGAATCATGCGTTCTAAACGTCAGTAACAGGATACACACGGAAACGATAAATATATCCTCTCTTTCGTAGTGCCCTCGCACTCTTCGAGAGTAAATTCTTCAGGAGTATCTCGTAAAAGTTTTCTCTCTTTGTAATTATTGACGAAACAACCTACGATAGTTTAGAGATCTTCAAGTTTACACCGACGAATATTTCTTTCTTTGTTGTTTCGTCTTTGACGATGACGATGATAACAACGACGACAAATAGGTAAGAAAAGGATAAATCGTCAGATAGAAAAAGAGATACAAAGAAAGAAAAAAAGACAGAACGAGAGAGAGAGAGAGAAAGAGAGAGAGAGAAAGAGAGAGAGAGAGAGAGAGAGAGAGAGAGAAGAGAGAGAGAGAGAGAGAGAGAGAGAGAAAGAGAGAGAGAGAGAGAGAGAGAGAGAGAGAGAGAGAGAGCAAGAGAAAGGGAGAAAGCAAAAGATTTATGCAACACAAAATTAGACTCTCGAGATAAAGGAGATAATTACGAAGTTTGCAACATCCTAAACCAACTAGCAATAGCAATGGCAACAGATAATGATAATTCTCCTGACATATTGAAATCATTTCATTCCAACTATTAACACTGACGACAGTATTTCTTCTTAATCTAAATAATAAAAATAAATAAGCTTATAATATCCCGTTTGTTTCACAAGTTTTATTAACACTTTTTTTTTTTTTTTTTTTTTTTTAAATATTCATTCGTTTATTTTTATTTAATATTTTCAATTTCAAGAAATCCTTTAAAACCTTTTCAGTAGTTGGTTGATAATATTTTTTATCAAAACAAAATATATATATTTTGTATATATATATATAAATTCTTAATAGAAGTAAAATGAAAATTTATTATTTCATTCGACCATTAATATTATCTTAAATCTATTATTAATCATTGGAACTATCAAAATTCGTAAAAATAAAGAATTTTACATTTCTTCTTTTACAATTACAAAAATGATAATTTTTAGAAGAACGTTAACTGAAAGCTTCTTTTCGTTCATTTATTATTCTAAATTTAATAAATTAAAAATAATAATATACCAAATGTTCTTTTCTTTATTTTCATATAAATATTAAATTAACAGATATAATAAAAATCATTCGATACTCTTCTAACGTTAAGAAAATGTCAAAACAAAGTTCACGATACATGTATATTAAGATTAAAAAAAAAAAGTCTAAAGTAGCAATTATAAATTTTATTGAGTAAACTTTGAGGATAAAATCATATGAAATGTTTAAAATGAATCATGCGCCTGTTAAAACGACTTTCAATAATTGTTTTAATATGAACGGTAACGAAACAATATTACAAACAAAAATATTACAAACAAAAACATTTAACAAACAATTTATCGGAAATGACAATGATGAAAGCATGATCATAAATAAATCACAATACTTTTCTTAAAAAAAAAAGAAAATTATTGCATAAGAAACAATAAAGAAAAATAAAAAAAAAATGACAAGTATTGCTATTTACTGCAAAAAATGCAAGAGCCTTTATCCGAACTTTCTTCGATAATTTAATAAAAATATCGTTTATTATATGTCATGAATTATATAGGAAAAAACGAAAAAAAAAAGTGTAAAATGCAAAGAATTAAAGTTGTCGCCAAAATTGTTACATTAAAGAGACATCAACGAAATAACGGCAAGATTCTGGGTGGAATAACCTCGACGAGGAGAGCACCTCGAGGAGGTACATGTCAAACGCGACTTCTTAGAGCGGAATATAATTAGAAAGAATTTCGGTCAAGAAGAGTGAAAAGGAAAAAAGAAAGAGAGAAAAAGGGAGAAAGAGAGAGAGAAAGAGAGAGTGAGAGAGAGAGAGGGAGAGAGTAAGAGAAAAAGAATGTCTTCGAGAAGCCTCGTTTACCTCGATGGAAGCTCCTCCTTTGCGATGCTTTCACGTTTCTCGGTCAAACGCGTGAATTTCGAATCCGAACGAGGAGCTACGCTTTATAATATTACGTATGCCTTCCAAGAGAGCCGTCGATTCTCAAATTTACCGCGTTAGGAGATATCGTAAGCTGCTTCATTCGCTTACTACATTGTGATCGACGAGCCAGAAGACCGATAAATCTTTATACCTCGTTGTATGATTCTGCATTTATAGTATCTGTGTAACCAAACTAGTATATATGTCTATATACATTTATACTTATATACAGATACACAAATGTATGCACGTGCCTCTCTCCCTCTCTCTCTCTCTCTCTCTCTCTCTGTCAGTGTGTGTATGTCCAATGCACACATATGTATGTATATATATATACTTTACAACACACACACACACACATATCCACACTTATATGTACAGGGCAATTCGTGTATATATACATATATATATATATATATATATATTTATTTATTTATTTATTTATAAATAAATAAATTCATATATAAAAAAATATATTCTATAATATATATATATATATCTATATATATATATAAGTATGCATTCATATATATATATATATATATATATATATATATATATATATATATATATATATGCACATACACACACACACACACACACACAAATACATAGATAAATTTCGTTTCTCGTATCGGAGGATACCGGGCCAGCTTTATTCGCCTTTGTAAATTGTCGTTTACTCGCGTGCATCGTCCTCTGTCTCTCTCTCTCTCTCTCTCTCTCTCTCTCCCTCTCTCTCTTTCTCTCTCTCTTACTCCCTCTCTTCTGGCACAAAGTTCCGCGGTCGTAACTTCGTACGCGAGGAGGCAAATGTTATTTACGAGCAAAGTCGTCGTTTCACGACGTCTCCGTTCTCGTCCCCGTCGTCTTCGTCCTCGTCCTCGTCCTCGTCCTCGTCCTCGTCCTCGTCGTCGTCGTCGTCGTTGTCGTTCTCCTCTCTTCCGTGCACTCGCACGGCCAACTACGATTGAAATTCCCTGTGTCCCAATCAAACTCCTATTTACCGCGGAACTCACGGGGGCGTTGTATGAGTGTCGATAATGGAGCACCGAAAGAGAGAAGAAAAAGAGACGTAATAGAAGAAGGAGGAGAGAAGAAGAAGAAGAAGGAAAGAGAGAGAGAGAGAATATGGAGAAAGAAGAAAAAGAAAAGGAAAATGGTAAGTAGGTACGCCTCGAGACCCCATAGAAGAGTCTCCTCGAAAAGAGACGAATTAATCTCGTCGTCGACTGTACAGAATATCCGCAATGCGGTTACGCGCCATTTTTTCTTTTTCTACTATACATACAAGTATATATATATATATATATATATATATATATATATATGTGTGTGTGTGTGTGTGTGTGTGTGTGTGTGTGTGTGTGCACAAATGTGCGCGCGTGTGCATACTCACACATACGCTTTCTCGAATTAAGACGATTTCTTCTGTAAACTATAAACTCGTGTTATTTATATGAAGAGAAGGGCAGAAAGGGAGCGGGTTGTTGTTATTATTGTAGATACTAATTTTCGAACATATCTCCTATCTATATATTAAAAATTTCGAAAAAATGTTATAATTTATTCATGGTATTATTTTAAATATTCCTATAGTGGTTTAATACTTTCCCGTTGCGTGTGCGATATATTTTATGAATTTTGAATTTTTAAAAGCACTGCCATTTTGTTATCGAAACTATTTATAGATATTTATTGAAAGCTCATTCATCGATTTGAATTTCGAGATAATTTTATCCAGCTGTATTATTAAACAATAAAGATGATACGCATGAATAGACACATACACATCGACATTTTTTCATATTCAGATAGTTCTTTTTTTATAAATTATAGACAGGAAGTTATCTATTATAGGAAAATATCCTAATTTACGTACATATCTAATTACGTTTAAAACAAAATTATTACGAAAAAATTCATAGTTACGCCTGGTATTATTTTACATATTCCTGGGGAGTTTTAATATTTTTCGTTGCGTGTGAGATATTTTATGAATTTAAAATTTTTGAAAGCACTGGCCATTTTGAGGTAGGAATAACTTGTGGATCCTCGTTGCAAGTAATCCCATTTTTTTATCTGAATTTCGAGACAATCCACCCAACCATTTGAAAACCGTAAAAATGAATAGAAACGTGCATAGATTTAGATTTGTACATGAAACGTAAAGATTGCAAAAAATGTTTTTAAAATTATTAAATAATTTTTAAAGATAATCATTTGTTAAATTTTTGCCAAAAAGTATTGTTCACGATCAATAATAAACATAACTTATAGGAAAACCTTTTGTAAGTTATTGTATAAAATAATATCTATATTTATCGATCACGTCACGATATTGAATATGCTGTGTTAACACATATTTGAAACATTTGAGAAAATTCCAAGTCGTAACTATTCACACAAATTTATTGTAATAAGTTGTGATGTTGTTGATTTGTATGCATAAGTTTAAGTAATATAGATATAACTTTCACGTGAAATGAAAATATTTCACAAGTTTGAAGGTCAGATGCCATGCCATAGCGCTTAGAAAATTACAAAAAATTACAAGAAAATTACAAGAAAATAACAAAAACGTATTTTAATATAGGAATGTAATACGTTTTGATTATGAGAAATGAAAAAATCCTTTTCACGATTACCATTCATAGAACTTTCTTTCAAGAGTCATATAACACCGTAAAATGTATTTGTCCTTGAGAATTCGTTAGATGGTTATTAAGAATAAGCAATCAGATAAAAAAAACACATTACTACCACTGTTCAAATTTAGTTCTGTTAATTTTTAATTTCAGCTCTTTAGTGAATTAATTCAAGTTTAGTTCAATTCAAGTTTAATTCGATTAAATCAAATTTTAGTTTTTTAGTTAAGGTTTAGTTCTTTTTATTAAAATACGTAATCTTCAGGAACGTGCTAAACCAGGCAATAAACAAATATAAGAGGTAAACTCATAGATATGGATTTGTCTAATCTTAAAATAATTGTTTTTCACTCAAGAAGCAGTACAATCATCCAGGACAAGATACCGCACATAGAATTCTATAAATATTCCAAACGAATCGTCATGTGACGTTTACAAGCAATGAACAATCATTTCATCCATTTCCAAGCAATTTTTACTGGAACTCCTTCTGTATCGTTGCAAAGTAGATAGCGGTAGGTTCTATACTACATGATTGATCTTTGATCATGCATGTTCTGCGCTCGTATCCTGGCACAGGATAACTTGTGTGTCGAGGAGATGGACGATAAGATGGCTACCCAAGACCCGATGAGGTCTTCCGACTATAATAATTAATTATATTCAAAGAAAAAATTTTTTTAGGATAAGTTCTCTGATTGTTTTATTACTGTTGCGTTGTTATACTTACAAGAGCTCGAAAAGTTATTTGATAAGAGTTACAAATAGATTGAGCTTTGGCAAAACAATATTGTCACGAGTATTAACGAAAAAAGAGAATATTGAAATTAACGTTAGACAATATATATCGAGAGGTTGCAACCAAAAAAAGAATTGATAAATAAGTGTTTAGAACAGATTTGAGGGTGCTCCTTAAATTGAATGTTCCTCAATAAGAGTCTCCCAGTACGGACGAGATTTTGATTGGGTAGGCCGTTCCAAAATTCATTTTTATATAAGTTTTAAAGACCTCCCAAATCGAACGATATTTTTGGAAAAGTATATGTGTCGATTCACCGCTGTAAGCTCAATGAAATATTGAAGAAAGCTTTTTCTTTGATTACAATGTTTTACGAAACCTAAGAGACCTAACCAAATTTCGAATCTTTTTTTTTATAATTATTGTAAAATTTTAAACCGAAGATCTCTCTTACCGAAGGTTCTTAGATCCTTCGTTTGAGAATATTTTTCAAGAATTTTTAAATTTCTTCAAGATGTATACAACTTAGAGATAATAGATAGAGAAACGTCACGCATCACAAATTCACGAAACAATTGAGAAGTTGAATTTTTATGAAAATATTATTTTATGATACAAATATTTAAAGTTTTCGCTCTCATAGATATTTGTAATTTTACTTGTGACATAGTATAAATAATACTATAACTTACAGATTTTTTTATTATCGTAGTAATGTAATGTTTACTATGTAAACACAACCATACTATTACAGAAAAAAATGTTTTTGATAGAAATACAGCTGCCCTTTTTTCCTATACATCGAGTAATAAAGAAAATTACATTCATCATCTTCATTTATTTTTTATTATCAAACACAAGCAACTATTTAGAAAATATTAAAAATTTATTAAAGAATGTATTAAAAAATATAAAAAAAAAAACTATGAAAGAAAGAAAAATACAGGGAACAAAAATACTTAATATTTTAAATCACTGTCGCTATCGCTATTACCTTCTTCATTTGTCTTTATCACTTGTTCAATTTTTTTTACCTTCAATTTTAAATAAGTTATTGTCGTATCACTGCAAGTCTTCAACTTCCAAAATATTTCATTAAAACTTAAAATTTTTCTTAATTTTTTTGTTTTAACATTTCGCGAGAAAACAAAGTCCAAATGTAAATCCAATCTATAACGTGTCTCTTTCTTCTTCTTTTTTTTCAAAAATTGGACATCTCTTGACCTAATTTTCTTGCAAAGTCATAAAAGAAGAATATCGTTGCATATAGAAATAATTCAACGAAAAAGTGCACTCCTTAAAAAGTTCCGAAATCTACCACGAATATTAAAATATATTATCCTAGGTTATTAAAATCACGAATTAGCTTTATATCACTTATCAACCCTCACGAGTTCATTACGGGTATCCGTAACAAAGGAATAGTGTTCTACCATTAATTTGCGGGAACACGGCGAGCGAATATTTTGTGAGGAGCAACACATACCAACGAGCTTACTACCTCCATACTTTTCATCGCGACCAGTAATAGCGGGTCTAGAACTCTGCCAACTAGGAAGAGACCGATTTTTTCGTAAAAACCGACCTACATAAATCGCTGGTCACAGTGAGAGACGTGTAAGAGCTCGTTCACACGACACCGAATGGTTTCTTTCTTCCCTTTTTTTTTCTTAATCAATTATTTCACCGTCTTCTATAATAGGTGCATATGTTTTTACATATTTTATATATTCACAGGATACCTATCGTCAACCGTACATCGTGTAAAATTCGCGGATTCGACAATTCTTCTGACATTCGATTTTGCCACTACGCGATTCGATAAAAAAAAGAAACAGAAAAAAAACAAAAAAAAGAAAAAAAAGTGAACATTTATAATTGATTGATATCGATTTGGTTAAATTACCGATGCGATCAAAACGTGTATCATGTAAACTTGCAGTAACGTAAAGAGAGCCCCCGTCCATTTAACGTTTAAAACTATCGAGAGTTGCTCTCGAATATATTTCTTTACTAGGGACACTACGTTTGAAAATAATTATCTATAAGGATGATTCAATAACTCGAAATCGATTGTGTTTGTATTATGCTCTCAAATTAAAACAAAGGAACATTAATATCGGAAAACTTTCATGGAAATATGAATCAGTTCCGTATTTTAAAAACATCTGTCGGAAAGTAATAACAAAATGTCTGTAAAGAAATGAATGAAAAAGATATTGGATCTAATGGGATGTGTGAATTAAAACATTCGCAAAAATTCGATGTTTGTTACTTATTTAAATGTCTTTGAATAGACAAATATTGCTTCTTGATATCATCCTTATAATCGTTTGTTCTTTAAAATTAAAAATAGAAGAAAAAAGAGTTAAACATTTGATGAAAAATTACTGGAAATATTCAAATCGAAATAGCTTTAAATTTATTAAAGACGTATACTTGTTAAAAATGAATGTAATGAATTTACTATTATAACATAATACAAATTAATTTTACATAATAATTGTATGTTGTTTCTAATAATAACTTGATATTTATATATATATATATATATATATATATATATATATAAAACATTAATAAATTAATAAATAATATCACAATTTAATATATTTAACAATAGAATTTAATTAAAATTTAATTAGACCGAATTAAACAAACAAATTAAGAATTAATATTTACTATTTAATAATAATATTCTTTAGTATGATAGTCGGCAAAATATTTGCTTAAACAATAATGAAACTTAACAAAATTTACAAATAAAAGTAATACCTCTACGTTTTCGATTTTTTTACAGATACTCTACATCGCACTGTGGATACTTTGATGTTCCAGAAATTTTTATTTCTTTTCCTTTTTTTTTTCTTTTTTCTCCTAAATAACGCATCTTGATGTCATCTGACAACATTTGTGAAGGATTGTTTCTTGGTAGTACAGATATCGGTTTTGAAATGACGTACTTACATAGGACTACGTTATTTATATTCAGTTGAAGATTTTGAAATGACGTAGAGCTGCGTTACAAATCTCAAATGTGTTAAATAATAATATATAATGTAAATTCAATATTGAAGAGATAAATGTTGACGTTATCTTAATCTTATCTCAAAAACAAATAACAAAACAAACGAGCGAACATAGAGGAACATAAACGAATCTTCACGAATGAACACGATTGTGAGAGTTTTCTCTGATAATAAATTCTCGGCGAGCATGCTAATGGCTATCTGATTGTGAGAGTAAAAATTTTCCAAGTTGCTCTAAAATAGATAAAAAATTTCAGATTACTCTTGGGAGAAACTATCACAAGAAATTCTCAAGTGAACGGCTGTCGTCACGCTTTTACAGTGATCATATAGTTACGATCGCGCAACAAATGGCATTGTTAAATATAATGATTTTCAAAGGAGTGAAATATTTTCTTTGCAAATCATTATTTACATATTTAATGTTCATAATTTCGTTTTTATAGAATCGAATTAAAAACTTGAATTACTACAAAATAATTTTTAATTCATTCAATACAACTTCTATACATAACATTCAATACAAAAGTCTATCGATTTTTATGCAAATATAAATTGATATGTTACCAAAAAATATCTTATATGTGTGAATATGTGTGAATATGTGTGTGTTTCTGTGTGATTCCGAATGACACATCTGATTCTAATAAAAGAAAAATAAATACATATCATAAATCATGTTATAAATTTTAATAATTCATATTCGTTTGTATGTTCTCTTTTTAAATAAATAAAAAAACCTTAAAGAAAACCGTTAAGCTTACTACGCTGATTACATAATTTCTTTAAATTAGCAATTACGACGTTTCTCAAATTAGCATTCCTTTGGTAACCCAATTCGAAATGGTATTATTTTTCTAACATTTTCTTTTCTTTCTTGCATACAACTAAAAACATTTTCAATTTCCTCTTAATATAAAGTAATCGAGAATATGTTAAATTTGTATACGTCAAACTTAATCTCTATCGATAATTTTACTATATTTTATTCTAATCGTCTAAACAAAACTCGATAATTATGTAGAAGTACATTCGTCCACCTTATCGATTTTAATGATTTTTTCCTGTATATATAATCATTACCTTTAGGTATTAATTTTAGAAATATTTGCGAAAATATTTTTGGATTTAGTTTTCAATTAAAATTTATTACCGCAGTTAATTGCTAGCCTGATGCAATCCTGACGTAATCCAAATCTAAACTAAACCTACCTAAACCTAAAATCACAATTAAATGGGATTTGGTTAAATTTCAATTAGTTCATGTTAAGTTTGAATTTGATTTCAATTGATTTGGGTTGCGTCAAGATAACAATTAACTGCAGTAATAAACATTAACTAAAAACCAAACCCAAATTAATTTTTCAATGATGATAGATGTATTTGTTAATGAGGATAGTTAAGTTGTGTTACTTTCCTCATCTTTCAGTGATAACAAATTAAAAATTGAAATATATAAACACATCGTAACATGAAATTATAATATAATCATGTCCTTACATAAGCCTAATCAAAGAAACGAACGGTATCCAACAAGCATCAAAGTAAAAATATCAAAAATATTTTCATAAAATATCTAATAAATAAAGGTCAATTGGTGGTTATACACACACATACACATACCCGCGCGCACAACAGAGGTATCTATTTAAGTAAGGCTACCTAAATATCTGGTCGAATTGTGATGATACAAAAAATATTTTTTACATAATGTCAATGGCGTCAAAGGATCAACATCTGGCAAAGAATATTTTTTATTTTATATTTTTATATTTTCTTATAACTGATTAAAAAAATACGTTCAGACATATATAATAAAATGACCTTGAAATGAGCTTGATCTTCGAAAATTAAAATTTTACATACAATTCATGTCCAGCAAAATGTTTTGACAAAAATTCCTGAACTTTCAAATGTGACGAAAATATTTTTTATCGTCTTAAGAATATCTATGACTTTAAAAAAAAAATATATTCTTACCGTATGTTGATCTTGACATTACCTAAAGAATATTTTTTTGTGTCATCACAATTCGACGTGATATTTAAGTGGCCTGAGAAATGGCCTTAGAGAGAAAGGCAGAGATAAAAGTTGTTCAAAATATTGATTTCTACAACATATTCGAAAATGATCGAAATCGATGAAATTTACCTACTTCTATATAATTGCACAAAAACCCTTTCATATAACAAACGATTTTCTCTTACACTTAAATATGAATCATTTTCGTAAGAATAATCATTAGAATCATCCTATATGTGCAAGATAATTCCAAATAAAAAATATTAACAAATTCTTCCGTGTGTCCTCATCATTGAAAAAAAGGAAAAAAGGAAAGAAGGAAAAAAAGAAAAGAAAAGAAAGAAAAAATAATATTATGAAACACGTAAATTTAACCGATTGATTTGATGAAAATATGTATTAAGTTATATACTAAACGTTTTAAATAAATCTAAATCTAAATCTAATTTTATTTTCTCTATGCCAAGCGTAGCGTTCCAATGATATCCATGTGTACATACGTACATACGTGAGAATAGCCGACATTAGACGACAAGACGCGATGATATTAGGTTTAGATCTGGCGAAGCCTATGTATACGTTCTATGTAAGTACACGTATGTGTATACACCTATGTATGCATGTATGTATGTATGCGATAACGGAAGATCGCGAGTTAAACGCGCGCGGAACGTTCGGTACGTCCCTGGAATTGCATCTATTTTCGAGGTAGTTTGAACATGCTTTCTCTCTCTCTCTCTCTCTCTCTCTCTCTCTCTCTCTCTCTCTCTCTCTCTCTCTCCCTCTCTCTCTATCTCTCTCTCTCTCTCCCTCCTTTTCTTTCTCTCTCTCATATATACGGCACATGCACATGCATTCATACAAGTATACGCACATATATAAGTACTTGGTAGCTTACTCTCATGTAGCTCTCCAAGCAGTATACGTCGCGTCGATGAGTACGAAGCATATATTCAAGGACGAACGAGATGCATACGCAACGATTAAATTTCGACGTCGAGAGTCGATCGGTCAAAACCAGACGGTAAAGAGATTTCCAGGATGAAGGATATCGAACTTGTGTAATATAATGACACTTACTAGTGTAGCGAATGAAAGTACAGATTTAAAAAAAAAATAAAAAGAAATAAAAAGAAATGCAAAAAAGAAACATACAAACAAGCAATTTTCTCTTTACATCTTTCACTGATAAACAAAAAAAAAAGAAAAATAGGTTAAGAGTCACTGGGACACGATTCTTTTCGTGCATCTATGTACCTAACGCAACAAACATTATTTTCTATAAAAATTTTAAATTTACATTCAAACAACTATATAAAATCTTAATATCAGTACTAAACTTGGTAATCATAATAGAATTGATTATAACAATATTTATATAATTCGATAAATGTCGGACTTTTGTTTTTTAAAAGTTTCAAATAAAAAAAAATAAATAAAAAAATAAAAAGACCGAAATGAATCTTGACTATATTTATTAACCAAAGTTGAATTAATCAACATTTAATAAATTCGATGAATATCGATATCGTCATAATTCTATGTTTCTAAAATATTAAATTAACAAAAAAAAAAAGAAAAAGAAAAGAAACAAATTATTACTATATATATTATATCTTTCTATTAATCTCATATTAAATTCGCATTTTAGCTCATGATTATATTGAGCAAGATAATTAACACATTATAGACAAATAATGAAATATCTTGCATTTTAGGCATATTTTATATAATTAGATTGACCATTAAAATTATCAATAAAAACTACTAAAAGATCTATTTGGTCAGTATTTTAACTAATTAATGATAAGTATCTTGTAAAATTAACGATTAATATGTATATATATGAATATTTTGATTAATATAAATAATGACGGTATATTTAAAATACTGACTAAATATTTAAAAATATTACTTCAATAAATATTGGTGCAACTAAATTTATTAAATACTAAACTACTAATTTTTATATTTTATATTTATTAATAATTTATTAAAATTAAATTTAAATTATATAAAAATTAAATTTCCTATTGCGATTGATCGGTTGAAAAAAAAAAATTTTAAGTTATTTAAAAATTTTAAGTTAAAATTTAAGTATAATTATTTTTCGAGGAAATAAATACGTTTTACGCTATTTTACACTTATTTTCGAAAATAAAAAATTACATGAAATAAAAAATTAAATATTATAGAAGCCAAACTGTGTATGTGTGTGTGTGTGTGTGTGTGTGTCTCACAAAATGCGACGACACAAATTAGAATTTTCCCCTTTTATTCGAGTAAGTACCTACCTATCTCCCTTTAAACCGTCTGCCTCGATACGATTTATAGAAAATTTATCCGCATTCGATACGAACGTTTCGTTGAGCCGACTTAACTTATTCTGCCCGTAGAAATGCCTCGCTCGCTCGCTAACACAACTGTCTGTACTTCGCGCGCATACGGCACTGAATCAAGAGGGCGCCACTGCGACAGCCAAGCCGAGAAAAGAGAAATGGCCCTTCCGACGATCGAACCTTAACGAGTAAATAAATAAAAGCTAGTAGTAGTGTCGGTAGCTAGGCCGTCCGCTCTAAGAGACGTCTTTATTATCAAACGAAGAATATATATGTTGTTTTTGTTTTTCCGATCGATCGATCGTTTCTCAAACATTACTCAAACATTTCTCAAACATTTTCGAACTATTATTCGAAATAACTAATCTCTTTTTTAAATTAACTGTAATAGTAATTGATTAATTTATTATTATTATTATTATTATATTGAATATATATATATATATATATATATATATATATATATACATATACACATACAGGATGCCCGTCAATAGACGTCCGAGCAAATATCTGAGCGACTGATTAAAGTTAGAAAAAAAGTTCACTTTAGAAAAATTAACATCGATTCCGAGTCAGCTACAAAGTATATGTAAAAAAGAATTTTTCTTTTACTCAAGTAATTTTTTCAAGACAATGATCGACATTATTTTTTCTTTAATGAATTCTTATAATTTTTTTCCTTTTTTTTTT
The DNA here is from genome assembly GCF_910589235.1 of Vespa crabro. Classification (NCBI taxonomy): domain Eukaryota; kingdom Metazoa; phylum Arthropoda; class Insecta; order Hymenoptera; family Vespidae; genus Vespa; species Vespa crabro. Next base: position 7,246,016 of record NC_060965.1, read on the forward strand.
ATGTAATAGCGATCATTTGCAATCAAAATCATATCTAGTGAAAAATTGCTACTGTGCATCCTTTACGAGATAATCGGCATCTTAACAACCGACTAACAGATTCATAATGTACTGTAATTCATACTCCGTGCTATACAAATACATTATTTATAAATCAAGCTATCGTATATTTTGACGGGTTATCGGTCAATGACCCTTATTCGACATAACTCAACTTTAAAATATTATGTAATCTGACAATTGGTTTTCAAATTGTGCTATGAAAAAACCAACTACTTTAATACATAAGATGCCGATTATCTCGTAAATGATACATAATAACTAATTTATTCTATATATAATTTTGGTCGCGAATGACCATCATCGGATAAATATACACAAAAATGTATAAATATCCATTTAAGAAAATTATATTGATCTTCGTAACTTGAATAAGTCACGAGTAAATAAAAAATATTTACATCCACTTTTTAATACTTCTCTTCTAACTTCAACCAGTTTCGAGATATTTGCTCGAATTTTTTCGAGATATCTATGGACAAACAGACTGTATACATTTAAACAATATGATATTATATAAATATTAATGATGTTCAAAAAAAAAAGAAAACAGAAAAGGAAAAAAATCAAAATATAAATTAAACGAATAAATTTATTATCCAAATAGAATAAATAAAACCAATATTTATATTATTTTTCAGATCTGATTTCAGGTTCGCAGGTACCAAGTCCGTACCTATCAAAGTATAAGTTCTACGATAAATTTTATAGATTAATAAAAATTCACTTTTACGAATATTTTGTTATTCTTTTATTTGTTTATTTGTTTGTTTCATCTTATTTTCTTAATTAGTCATAATTTTCGTATATTTTCTAGACAAGTTAATATTATTTTATCTTCGTATTTACATTTCGAGTTAAATTCTCTAAAATACAACATTTTTCTCCCTCTCCCTGTCTCTCTCTTTCTGGTGATGCCTATCGCAAGTAAAGGGTTAATACTCGATTGCTCATCAATCTGATCGATTACGGACTGATGGCCATTGATAATGTATACACTTGGAAATGACACGCTCGAACGAAACAGTAAGGATCGAAAAAGTAAGCACGATTATCATCGATAACAACAACGAAAGACTTTGATCGAACGAGAAGACGCATTTGTAAGATACGAGATTTCTTCTTTCTTTCTTTCTTTCTTTCTTTCTTTTATTTCTTTCCTTTTCTCTCTCTTCTTTCTTTATCCCTTCTTCATATTGAAGGAGGGGAAACAAAATGGCACTTTTTCACTGAAGGAAGACTGATGTCCCAAACCGCGTACACCAACAGAATCATTTTTTCTTTCATTTTTTTTTTCTTTTTTCTCCATTTTTTCTTTTTTTTTCTTTTTTCTCCATTTTTTCTTTTTTTTTTCTTTTTGGAAGAACGAATAAGCTTTGATTCGAAAAAACAAGAAGAAAGAAGCAAAAAAGGTTGGATATTTGACGCGTTGTTACGTGACGCATCACAGAGAAAAAAGGAACGATCGAATGGTAGATATATAGGTCAGTGGTTCTCAAACTTCTCTTTTTTTCTTTCTTTTGTAATATCACAAATTTGTCGACAGAGATATATTGTCGAGCATATTCAACAATTTTTTTTTTCTTTGTTCGTCGTATTGAAAGAGAATACAAAGCCTTAAAAAAAAGAAACGTTAAATCATAACTTTTAAGATTTGTTTTGATAAAGGAAATATTCATGATATATATTTTTATTTCGACAAATTGGAATTTCTCGTGAGTAAGTGAATCTGTGAAAAAAAATTTTTTTAATTTTTCCTTTTATTAAATTTTTTTTTGCCATGAAGAGGAACGTGATATGGATGCTAATCTGTTTTCTCCAAATTAAGTGGTGGGGGAATTTTCAAAGCCAAATTCATTTTTTTTAAACAAAACCATATATGTTCTTTCTTTTTTTTAATTTTTTTTTTATTTCTTTTTTTCATGATACGATTATATTTGTTTGCATTCAACGACTTGCCATAGGAGATGAAATTTTATAAATTATGTTATAAATTCTTGAGTTTCTAATGGATATAAACCTGTATCACCGGTTTTCAACTATTAAACAAAAGCGAAACTTCTTATATTTCAGATTGGCTTTTTGTAATATTCGATAACTAGGAGGAGATAAGAAGTTTTAGACTTCAGTTTACAGCATATAATCTAATAGCCGTCAATCAACGATATATCTTCACACTCTTAAAAAAACATTATAAAATTAATAATTATGGTCATTTTTATTTAAAGATAACGATGAATCCTTACGAAACATACAAATATAATTAAAAATAAAATAAAAAATTTTACTGTTTAAATACGACAAATGTAAAAAAAATAAACTGAATGTATAAAATAGAAATAATAAAAACAATTTTTTTATACAAATCTAATAGTATTTTAGCAATGTCGTGCGTGTGTGTGTATAATCGGCTCGACGAGACAATTTCGCAAACTTCAAAATAAAAATCCATTTTTTTTTTTTTAACAAAACAACACGTTATAAGCAGGAAATAAATAATTTAAAGTGTCTTTAACTTTGCTATCGCCTACCACGTATTTTTAAGATCATTTCAAAATCCTATAATTATATGTCGTAACTTCTTCTTGTGATGGATATGCAACGTTTGAGAACCACTGTTCCGACTTCTCTTCTAAGAAAGCGTCTCGATTAATATCGTCGAAGAAATTAACCGTTCAACGTTCGACTTCACTCAAGATCTAACATCCTAGGAGAAAAACTTACTGGATGGATAGTTAGAATTTCGAGGAGCATAAATATCATGAGCAAATTTTTATTCGACTTTATTACCGCACTCGAAGTTACGATGTAACGGTCAACCCCGTATAGGTATATGGAACCATAAACTTCTTCTGAAGTAAATAGGGAAAAATGTTCATCGTACTTGCGAACGGCGACTTCTACAATATAATAAACAACATAATAGAAGTTTCCAAGTTATTCAATTTTTAAGTTAAGAAATCAAGAATTTCGGTTACTTAAAAAGAGAATCTACTTGTTTATTTCTTTTTCCTTTTATTTTTTTTTCTTGTTTACCATTGAATTGTCCACTCTGAAATCAATTTAAATATCGAATAATTAATAATTATAATTCGAAATAATAGATCCGTTTATAGATATCCAAGCGAATATATCAAAATTGATTGAAGTTAGAAGAGAAGTTCATTAAAACAACTTTG
>NC_060965.1:7254254-7301754 GCF_910589235.1 Vespa crabro
GATCGAGCTTATAAAGTGTAACCGAGGTCACCCTGTATACGTTGGCTTTACATCTCGAGAAAAGACCGATCGATCGTGGCTCTCTCGTCGAACGAGAAAGATCGACGTCGATCGTAAGGGGACCCGATGAAAGAAAGAAAGAAAGAGGGATAGGAAGCAAGAGAAGGGGAGAAGGAGAGAGGAAAAAAAAGAGAGAAAGAGAGAGAGATAGAAAGAGAGAGAGAGAGAGAGAGAGAGAGAGAGAGAGAGAGAGACTGCGGCAGACTTTTATCGAGAAGTACTTCAGTTACTTCGCTCCGCATCGGATATTCGCTATATCGACTGGCCAATTAATTCTTAGCCCATAGAGCTGTGAGTACTACGAGAAAAGTAAAAGAAAGAAGGAAAAAAGAAAAAAGAAGAAAAGAAAAAATAAAATAAAATAAAATAAAATAAAATAAAAATAATAATAGAAAGCAAAAAAAAAAGAAAGGAAAGAAGGAAGGATGGAAAAAGTTACGAATAGTTACGTAAAGCGTTACTATATATACTATATACAAGTTTATCCAACTTTATATATCGTATGTATATTCGAGCTGACCAATCGATCTGGTCAAACGAAAGAGAGAATTAACGTACATATGTATGTACATATATATATATATATATATATATATATATATATATATATATATGTACATATATGTTATATATATATGTATATATGTATGTATGTATGTACATGTATGATTTAACTACAAAATGGGGTATCTAGCAAAACATATCAAAAAAAAAGACGATACAATTTCTTTTTCTTTTCTTGTTCCTTTTCTCTTTTATTCATTTATTTTTTTTTCCTTTTCTTTTTATCTTATTTGCTTAACTTAAAACGTTCTTCTAGTTTGATCTATTTTTTTTTTTTTCATCAAAGAAATTTGTTAATTCTTTTTGTCGACAGTGCACGGTTTATACCGAATCACGTAACAAGCGGACTCTCTCTCTCTCTCTCTCTCTCTCTCTCTCTCTCTCTCTCTCTTCCACTCTTTCTCTTTCTCTCTCCCTCTCTTTCTCTCTCTCTCTCCTGTTTGTTTGTTTTTATCTCTTTTTTTCTTTATTTGTTTTCTTTCCATACATTCCATGTTCCTTTCTTCTCGTGGTAGCTTTTCGAAATCAAAGCGGCTTTATCGTTAAACTCCGACCGGTCGCGCTTCTAAATTTGAAACGACGTCGACGTCGTTCGAAGTGGCCCTTAAAGGACGCCCTCAGCTTTTGTTCCCCGAAGGCCGGCTCTATCGATTGGCGAAATATTGTTATCGAGTTGCCGTCACGGTGAATCAACGATGCGAGGAAGAAAGCGAGTACGAAGATGATGGTTAAAGGTTTAAGTCGGAAACAGAAAGAAAAAAAAGAAAAAAGGAAAAAAAAAGAAAAAAAAAAGAAAAAAAAGAAAAAAAAGAAAAAGAGAAAATAAAGAAAGAAAAAAAAGAAATTAAATAAGTAACATAACGAAAAGTAAATTAATATTAAATATGACCCTATACGTAACGACAATTTAAAAAAAATTAATAATTAACAATGGGAATGAATGTTATGCTATATGAACCGTTCACAAGCCAAATCGATTAACTCCACTTTTTGAATTTTTTTAAATTCAAGTATTAAAGCACTTGATGGAATTCTCACTTTTTATATTCATAATAAATTTCCGTTATTTTATACCATTAAATGATAAAATTTTTTTTGTTATCGAATAAAAAATAATTTATTTCAGGAGCCAATTTGATCAGTTCGGTATTCTAATTAAATCGTTGCAATAATGCAATTCAAACATAGCAGCAAGACTTCAATGACTAACGATAAATTATCTAGTAGTGTATTTAAAGTAATTCAAATGACTTATAAGGATTTTTTCTCAACAAAATACCAGCATTAACAGAAAAGTAACAATTATAGAGATACCAATAAATTGGCTTAAAATGCGCTAGATAAAATTAGAAAGATCTAAATTCCACGTCGTACAATTCAAATGTAATTTTAACGAAGATTTAGAGGCATTATAAGGAAATCTCTGCAGCAGGAAGATCACTAGATCTGAAGGATGTAGACTAGTCATTGTTATATCCTAAAATGTAGAACTGTAACAAAAGAAAAGAGGAAATATATGATGAACCTTTTGAAATTCATTTCTCCTATGATTATTATAAAAATTTAAGAATCAAGACATGATAGGACCTCAAATATAACTGACGAAGAAGACATCATTTATGTTGTTGATGAATCAATCTAAATAAACTAATAATAATAATTGTAATAGTAACCGAACAGTTATTATTTATTTTTTCGAAAAATCTTTAATAAAAAATATATAATAATGGATTTTCTCTGAAATAAAAAAAAAATTTTAAGACTGAATTTGACGTTATTATTTTTGTTCACTTGCCAAATCGATTAACTCCCTTAATTACGCAAAAATTGTAATATTAATAACGATTATTCTAAGACTATTCTATCTTATTCATTTTATATGCCGTTAGATGAAAGCTACGTCTGCATTGCTCTACAATGTTTATTTGATTTCATATTTTAAAAGGAATTTTAAAAAGCAATTTATATTATTTCATCACATTTCTACATTTTTTATTTTATGGAGTTAATCAATTTGGCAAGTGAGCGACTCATCATTGATTGGCATAAAAATAATATATAAATTATGTGTTCATATATGACATCTTGATATGACGTTTGATAATAATATCTTCTTATCGTATTAAATTTTTATCTAATCGTATTATAAGTATTTTGTGCATAGTAAGAAAGTTTCGAACAATTGACCATGGTAAGGACCAAAATATGATTAAGGCTATAAAGCTTATGTATTAACTATACATATAAACATATGTATACATATATGTACATATATATATATATATAAATATTTTTTAATTAAATAGTTTTAATACATTCTCTACGGATAACGTCAATTGGCGAAATTATTTACGTTGCCATGGTGCGTGTGACGTCGTTTGACATCATTAACTGTATCATATAAATCAAAAAAAAAAGGAAAAAAGAAGAAAAGGAAAAGAAATAAATCGCACCTAGCGAAGGTTGCGATTTATATATTTTTTTTTTTAATAAATTAATTTTATCGTGTATTTTATCAAATTAATTTTATTTGATATGTTAAAACCATTAATATTTTTGGATCGATCTGAAAACATGAGAAAAAAAATATTTTTTCCTTGTTTTGCCCATTCAGAATTGTTTATACTATTTACAAAAATATATAGAAGGCTTTAATTGATAATATCAATAATATTTTATGAAATGATATATTTTTAAATACTTCTTTTAATACGTTAGTGATATATCTATACTTATTAAAATTAATGCTATGTATTAAAATGCACGTAATCAGTCTAAGACCTTTGTAGAAATAATTTTAAATGTTGATATATATGTTAAATTTATTTTAACGCGTTTGTCACGCTCAATTGCTTAGAAATTGTCAACACAAGTAGTTAATGTTGTTATGCGTGTCCTTTTTTGTTACTTTACTTTATTCTTTTTTTTCTCTTTACCGATGCACTTTTCAAAAATATTCCTAATCTCACGTAATACTCAAACTATAATCTTCAAATCTTTAAATCTTTGGATATTAATTTGTCATCCTATTTTCCTACTTCTCTTTGATTAGTCGAGCTGCGATAATCTACAATTTATAAAACATTATTGCTACACCAAAAGCAAAAACATTACAATTGCAATGACTCAAACTCTGTACTTTGTCTAAATAAAATCTCAACTTTTTACGAATCGACGAAGCTTAATAGTCCCTATTAAATAATAACCCTAAATCTGGTATTTGATCTCGAGGGATCTTATTCGAACCAGATATCACAATGCAATTTTATAATAGGATATAAAGTGTATGATTAACTTATACGGATATGAATATAAATATGAATACATTATACGAATATATCATACAATACAGATTAATTATTAATTAAGGGCTAATTGAATATATCATTTGTAAGGAGCAATAGGAAAAAAATATATTAAGAAAAGTTCCACGTTTTCATGAGGTCATATATTTGTAAGAGTTTGAAATAAAATATCCGAATTCCGATTAATCCGAAAGTTTTGCTTTATCTTATGGAACACTTTATATTTTTCTAATTAATCAGATATTTTAATCAATTATCTTTGAAAAAATTATTAAACATTTACAGCCCATAATTAATCAATAATAACGTACATAGTTATATGATCAAAGTAGTAGATCAATAGTAGATTATAAAATATAAACAATCTTAAAAGGTTATGAAAAAATTAAAAACATACAAAACAATCTTATGATAAATTTACTTACTATTTTACTAAGGCTGTTAATTGATCTACCATTATTTTGTATGTACGATCAACATCATTATAATCATATTTCTTTGTACATTTTATAACACTTAAATTAAAAATTATAAATTGTTATTTAATTAACAATTTATAATTTTTAATTATAAACTAATAAAATTAGAAAGTTAATTTTTTTTTAATTTTCACGTTAATTATTGATTTTAGGCCAGTACTCTGTTTAATAACTTTTTGAACTTTTTGAAAATAATTGATTAAAATATATAATTAATTAAAACAAAATGCAGAATGTTGCACAAGAAATATTAAAAATCATCCAACTTCTGTTTTAATCAGAAGACGGTTATGTTATTTCGTATAAAATATGTGACATATGAAATCATGAAACTTTTCTTAATATATATTTTCTTTTGTATTACTCCTAACAAACGAGACATTCAACTAATCCTTAATTTATAATCACTCCTTATATTATACATAACTTATGCGATTACGTTGTACTATATATAATATATATATTGTATAAAAATCTTGTATAAATATGTTATACGAATATAATGTATAGTCTTGATGAATTCTTGACAATTCACTATACTATAAATATCTATCTGTTATAATGTGCTGTGTATTAAATATCACCGTAACAAAAGGATTAACAAATAATATTATAACTAGTATATCGATAAACTCTTTGAAAGATTATATTTTTGTTCACAATGATCACAATGGGATAAATTTAGAATGTATTCAACTTGTCTCGACCTGGTTTATATATAACTTTCCTTTATATATAACTTTCAGACAAAATTATAAGATTTCATTTAAAGAAATATCGATGACCTCCATATTTTACAAAATACGACTTTGAAGGTAAAATTTTTCATCCGCTTTCATCTCCTCCTACCACCCATCCCCATCACCACTATAATATCAGTCTTTTCGAATCATACATATATTTTCTTTTTCTTATTTTCAGAAATTCGTTTTTTAATTATTAAAAATAACCGAAATATTCACGCGCTTTCAGTTTGATATGTGTGCGATATGTATACAGTATATTCCGCAAATGGAAATAAATGTAATATAAGTTTCATAATCCATAAAGTTCTAAATCCATAAAAAATTGTCATATAAAAAGAATTACGTTCATATAGATATTATGAATAAAATTTCAACCCAACGTATTATCTTTTATTTAAAATTAAAAGAAAAAAAGAGAGACTAAAAAGAAAACCCGATAAGAGAGCGAGGAGAAAAGCAAATGCAATTAAAAAATGCGATTAAAAAGCTTTCCGTTATTATCTAATATCGGATGAAAATGATGAAAGTTAATTGTCACACTGATCGCAAGTAACTTTCTTGAAGCGATATTTCACCCATGATAGCCTTTAAGGGTTAAAACGTATGTAACATAGGGAGAGAGAGAGAGGGAGAGAGAGAGAGAGAAAGAGGGAATCAGTGAGACAGAGAGAGAGAGAGAGAAAACATGCGAGGAAAGGGAAAGAAAATCAAAGGAGAAGGGTCGTGGATCGTCATCAGCACGCAGATAATTATAGAAACGTTCTATTACACCTTTGAACTCTCTCCCCAAGTGAACGAACGAACGAAAGAGCAAATGAACGAACGAATGAACAAGAAAGCGAATGAACAAGCGAACGAGAGAGAAAGATAGATATATCGGGTAAACAAGCAAGCAAGTAAGCAAGCAAGCAAAGAAGGAAAGAAGGAAGGAAGGAAGGAAGGAAGGAAGGAAGGAAGGAGAGATCCAAAGGCACGTCGTGGGACTTTACCTCAATGGTATTACGGGATTACGAATGGCCACGAATAGCCATTCGAAAGATCCAACGTTCGCGATTCCGCGTTTATCCGTAAGAGGGGAAGAAGTGTATACCGCGAATGAAAGAGCAACCGACTAGCAAGATATATATATAGAGAGAGAGAAAAAAGGAGAAACAGAGATAGAGAGAAGTACGTAGTAGATGTAGATAGAGAAAAAGAGAAAAAACATACATACATATATACATACATACATATATATATATATATATATATATATATATATACAGAGGGAGAGAGAGAGAGAGAGGTAGAGAAATAGAGATAGAGATAGATAGAGATTGGGAAAGAAAGAGAGAGATAAAAAGAGAGAAACAGCAGACAGGAACAGCAAAGAGATAAAGAGAGAAAAAGGACACATAAATACACAGCAGGCAGTAAGAGTGTAAGAGAGAGAGAGAGAGAGAGAGAGAGAGAGAGAGAGAGAGAGAGAGAGAGAGAGAGAGAGAGAGAGAGAGAGAGAGAGAGAAAGCTTTTGCGTTTCCAGTGCATTTCGAATGCACGAAACGGTGGAAAAGTCAGGACGCGCCTTTTCATTAATCTCCATCGGCACGAGTTGGAAACGGCTTGCCACGGTGCCGACACCTTATACTACTCCCAAAATCAATACGAGCGCTCGCGCGCACGGCTTTCCCCGTTATTAAAGATGTGAGAGAGAAGGACCGCGTGTACCCCATGATTCTTCCTTTCCTCCCTTTTCTCCTCCTTCTCCTACACCTCCATCACCACCTCCACCAACTCCACCTCCTCCACCAGCTCCTCCTTCTCCTCCTCATCCTTTTCATCCTCTTCAATCCTCCTCGTCCTAGTCCACCTCTTACAACGGCACACGGATGATAAATATTCCGAGGATGCGTCGAGAGAACAATCGGACTTCAGTTCCGAATCGAGCCGAAGTGAGCCGAACTACCAACCAAGGAACTGAAGCGTGGACGGAAACGAGTCGCGTTGTGATTCGGACGGACATCGAATACTGGACCGCCTTTACCTTTGCTTTTGCTTTTACTTTTCCTTTTGTTCTCGATTTTTCGAAACTAATCCTTTTCTATCGGGAAATATAAATCGCGGCTTTAAAATAAAAGGAAGTACTTAATATCAGCAATTACTAGTTTCAATTGTAAACATGCACTCTCATGCTTTACGTACATCGTCGGCACATACAAAAATACACGTGTGTGCGTGCGTGCGTGTGTGTGTGTATATATATATATATATGTATGTATGTATGTATGAATTCAATTTAAACAATTTTTAAACTCATTAAGTTTCATTCCATCACTCACACCAATGTTTATTATTATTATTGTTATTGTTGTTGTTGTTATTGTATAGTAAAAAGAGATAGATTATATAATTGTGCATGTGCGTGTGTTTGTGCACGCATATGTGTGTATGTTGTATATATATATATATGCATGTATATATATATATGTATGTATGTGTATATATACATATATATATATGTATATAAATGTATATACACAAAACATATTCCCTTAACTCCAGTTGTCCTAATATCTCAGGTCCCAGTACTCCTAATATCACTTCCACTTACATTTATTTACTCCCACTTTCGTGAACAAAGAATCCTTCGATAATAAATAAGAAATATAATACTGAAAAGATTGAATTGATCTTTCCGTGCTAATAACATCTCGATATTAACACTCACACGTATAAATGAAAATCTTCATCCATCTGTATCACACAAGTTTCATTTTGAAAATCTTCAATTCCCTTCATATAATACTTACTACGACCGTAAGATGTAACATTCATTATTAAAAAATAGAACAAAAAAAGTAGATTTGAAAAAGAGATTAAGATAATGACAATATAACGTGATTAACTGCACTTAATTCAATGAATTTTGTAACTCGTTATTCAAAGGAATGCCTAAAAAGAAGAAAAAGAAAAGAAAAAAGTGAGATTAGAATAACGAGCACCAGAATAACGTGATCACTTGTACTTAATTTAACCCATTAACCGTGGAGATTATCGATGGGTTAATGTGAATGTGAAAAATTTATTTCAAATAAAAATGAATGGAGATAAGAAACTTTGGATAAATTATTGAATTCAGAACTGAAAAATTAGAAAATATAATATTTTTTAATAGGAGTAAAAAAATTATTTACTTATTTTTTATCACGAAAAAAGTTAAATCTTCTTAACATGGTAACTTATCCTCTTCAATTAATAAATTAAAGATTTGTTAAGTTTGCTATTGGAATATATATATATATATATATATATATATATATATATATGTACGTATATATATGTGTATATGTATAGCATGTACAATGGCATATAAAATTTATCAAGTAGGATTAATAAAAGATCGAGTAATTTCGAAATATACATGTATGTATGTATTTTTCTTCGTATATGTGTTTCACGATTTGCTCGTTATTCTAACCCCTTTATTCAGATACTTCTTTTAATAACGAGTTTCATAATTGTTCAAATTAAATACGAGAAGAATTTAAATGTGCATTTATTGCAAGCATTTTTATAAATCTGAAATAAAAAAATTACTATAGCATTAAAAAAAAATTAATAAATAAATAAATGCACAATGAATTGAATTTTTTAAATATCTAAACAAATTTTAACAATATTTAAAAAAAAAAATGATATTAGAATATTCTTTTTATATCATATTTGTATACTTAAATAAATAAATATACAATACATTTGTAATCTCTATAAAAATATATAAACAGCTTAAAAAATTAAGATTTAAATATATTAATTCACCTTTAAAAGTAAAGAATTTAGAAATTGATACAAAACGAAAACGTTGATCATGCAATAAAAATAATATACTGCAAGTATATTCTTTAAATATTTTTTAATATATTTTAGAAATATTAAAATAATTTATATATGCTTTTAAATATCATTTAATTTGAGTTTTTCATTTTTTAAATATTACATATTGGAAATATGTAAACACGTAGTTTCAAATACGATCTGCAAAACCTTGATAATACTCATGTCCAAATTTTTATAAATAACTTTTATATTTAAATTAATGTTTAAATAATTATTTTTTAACTTTTAAAATTTATTTCACATTATCGAAATATAATATTAATATATTTTTCATTTAAAATAAAAATATTTATTTAACGTACTCTTTTTAATACTTTATTGCAGAAAAAAATTCTTTTTAGCACACCTACGGATAAACAAGAGTTTCCCGACGCAATATTTTTTATTTAAAATAAATAAATAAATACATAAATAAATAAATAAATAAATATATATATATGTTTAATTCTAAATATTTATCATTTTAAAGGACGAATTTATTTATTTTAAAGCACAAGGTAACCGTTTTAACGTATTACATATTTTTTTAAATAATTCTCTACTAAATTGAACCCGTTAAATACAAATGATCACATTTACTGTGTTTCTTTAATCTCTCTTTTTTTCTATAATTCATTTAATATCGAACTTAAAAATTATTTCTATTAAGTACAATCAACCAAGTTATACACAGTTGAGTCTTTTAAAACACACACATACCCATATAAAATTACATTACATAGATATATACATATATCTAATACGTAGATCAGGTTTACGTATTGCGAATGAAAATATCTCAAATATTCAAATATCAATCGTACTAAGCGCGTATCTCAACGAATGAAAAATTAATTTTAATATCGTTGGATCGCTTATGCACGTACGCATGTATTTTAGAAACCATTTTACAAACATTAATCATTTCGTTGTATGTATGATCCTCTATACCCTTCCCCACCCGACTTCCTAGTGTCCCCTTTTTTCTCCTACTTTGTCCCGCTCTAAGTACTCTAAATCGAATTATCTATTATTTTAATCAAATTTTCGCGATTTGATCATTACCGATTCTCTCTCTCTCTCTCTCTTTCTCTCCTTCACACACATACATTCATTTACCCTCTCTCTTAAAGACATATATACATACATTACGCTTGCTCTCTTTTCTCTATCCTCGCAAAACGTTTAAAAATCCAACAAGGATTCTTTCATTCGTTTAAAATCGTATTATTCATTTCTCTCTCTCTCTCTCTCTCTCTCTCTCTCTCTCTCTCTCTCTCTCTCTCTACGTATGTGTGTGTGTGTGTCAATTGCGTAGAACGAACAAAAAAAAGAAAAAGGAAAAGATCGAGAGGGGGAGGAAGGGGGAAACATATGACTGCAGATATCGACGACAAAATTCGAAACGTCCAATCAACTATCCTCGTTTTTTAACTAACGATCGAATGGACGATTATTAACGTTAGTTAATGATCTCGTCGTCGTATTCCTAAAACGCGAAAAGAGGACAAAAAAAAGAAGAAAGAAAAGGAGAAAAAAGATAGAGGGAGGAAGGGAAGAAAAGGAAGGAAGAAGGGAGGAAAGAAACGAACGAATCGAATGCACTCGAAATATTTCCATGGAATGCATCGAAAATCCTATGTAATAACTTTTGCAACACTTCGCATTATTTCGTAGTAAAACGACGAAACTGACAATAGATTCCTAGAATCACATATGTACATACATTTTTGAAGACCATAGCGAATTCTAAAGAAAGTGTCTTCTTTGAAAAGTGCACGCGATAGTCCTGCCACTCGTTGAGAAGGTAACAAACCCTATGAGGGTCATATCGTTTGGCCGGAAAAAAAAAGAAAGACTGAAAAAAACGGAAGATAGTGCGCGCGTGTGTGTGTGTGTCTATATGTAAAGGAGAGAGATAGAGAGAGAAAATGAGAAAGAAAAATAAAAGAATATATATACATGCATACATATATATATATATATATATATATATATATATATATTCGTTTAGTAAAAACGGTTTTACTATATGTATAGGTATGTATATGATAAAGAAACACGATGGATCTCGTGTGTCAAGGGTGTAAAAGAGTCGAGAAAGAACGGTGTCAAAGTTCGTTGTACTGACCGCAATGCAGTGACCTCCACGGCAGCAGTAACATGCAGGATAGCTTCCCTCGGCGACGTGGCTCGTCGTCGGTGGAGCCTTGAAAAGAGGGTTGAACGAATAGGCTCGTGTCTGCTCTTCGTGACGGTAAGAAAGATCGCATAACATCGACGCTTGCGTTCACTGCTTTCTTCTTCTTCTTCTTTTTCTTCTTATCGGCACATGGCTCCTTTATTTTCTTCTTTTTTGTTATTTTTTTAAATTTTCATTCGACACTGCCACTGCCACTGCCACCCTCGTCGTCCTCGTCCTTCAAGCCGGCTTTCGAAAAACCGTCACTATTATCATCGTTCACTATTACCATCAACACTTTTAGTTATCTTTTTATTTTCTTCGTGAATCACACTAAAATCTTTTTTATCGCTCTTTCTCTCTCTCTCCCTCTCTCTCTCTCTCTCTCTCTCGCTTTATATATTTATCTTTTTCTATCTCATTCTTTCTTTTTCTCTTTCTCTTTCTTTCTTTTTCTCTTTTACTTTCTTTCTTTTTTCTTTTTGTCCTTTTCGTTTTCTCTCTCCTATTGCGTTCGTCCTTTTCGTTCCTCCCGCGATCGTTGGACTCGTCGTCGAACACGAAACGCAAGTAGAGAGAGAGAGAGGACGACGACAACAACGTTTCTCGATCTATACAATACAAATAATACACGTTTTCTTGACGATGACGTTAACGGTTCGTGCTGTCCGTTTGTTCGTCCGTTCGTTCGTTCGGGGGTCCCGCCGGTCTTCGACACGCTTACGAAAAAGTTTTTCAACCTCCGAAGGGCCACCGAATCGATGTGTGATGTTACGCTTCCCAGCTGTCTTTTTTGATTCTGCGGATGTGCCCGCCCGTATCGACATCTCGCGTCGTCTGTTAGTACTATGGAGTAGTCGAAACGATGACGTATAGCCGACATTCGAACCGCGCTAAATTTTAAACGATCTTTTCGTTACCTACCTTTTCTTTATTATACGAGACAAATAAATTGTAGGCTCAATGGTATCATGTAACTTTTTAATATAATTTATTTGCATATATAGTCGGGTTCTTCCATAATATCGTTATAAGAACATAAGATTTCTTTCTTAATCCTTAATTCGATTAATTATTTAATTAATTCATTAATTATACACCATCGCCTAGATGTTCGATCCTCTCTCTTCGTCGTCCCTCGTTCCTCCTGATATTTATGCTCAAATGTTTTGTGTTAATTATCGTCTACCAATCGTAACATATGGTCTTACAAGCACATTAGCATTAATAATCCTTTAATTACAAGTAAAATGAAGAGATATATAAGTGTTTTTAATAATAATTAATAATTAATATATTACAGCGTCGTATTTCTTTCACATATATTTTTTTTTCTTTCTTTTTCTTTATATTTACATATGAAATAATAAAGGAATACAAGTGTCATTTCGATTAAGTCGTACTTTTCAGCCGACATACGAATGTAAGAATGTAAATAAATTGTGTAGCTGTGTCTGTTGTATCTATTATGTATGAAATATCGAACCTGTCTTATATTAAGAAAAAAGTTAAGTCTCCTTTTTTCTTAAGAATACACAACGCCATATTGGATATGACTATATTGATTAGACAAAACAATAATAATAACAATAAATGATAATTATTTTATCGATTATTTTTCTTCAGTTACGATTTTTTCTCTTTTTCTTTTTTTTTCCTTTTTTTTTTTTTTTTTTTTTTTTTGATACAAAGTAAACGTCAAAGCTTGGATTATTCTTTTTGTTTTTTTTTTGTTTTTTTTTGTTTTTTTTTTTTTTTGTCAAAGCTTCGTCGGTAAAAATTTTGCTAAAAAAAGAAAAAAGAAACGAATAAACATTAACAAACTCGTGATAGCTTAAAATAGCCATTGATAACGTCGCTCTTTTAAGTCGAATGGACTAAACAGCTTCTAACTTACATCTATCTGCGGGATTTCTTTAAAAAATGCTATACTCTGAATAAGACTGCTTATATGAGACTACGATATATACATTAATACGATTAGATATACCTTACATAAATATAATATTTTTTAATGTTTACAGCAATAAAGTATCCATGCATTACTGTCATAATATTAATAATGATCCATTTTCGATTCTATTAGATGTTAGCTTATATAAAGAAAAAGAATCTACAGTATTAATATTATACTCGATCGTGTTGTAGTTAATATTAAGGAGGATCGTCGTGGTTTCTCAATGAATTCGTAAAATCAGGATATTGCTATTCATATAAGAAATAATACTGTTTTATATTTAAAATTAAATTCAAAGGTTCAACGTTATGTATGATCTATCACAGGATTGTTACTTTTCAAAAGTAACACCTATTTATTATGATTTAAATTCACACGTTCACAGTAATGCACGATATCTTTTCTTGCCAGACGCATTTGAAAATAATATTTCAAACGAATGTATTTAATTAGATCAAACGATTCTTATTCTTTATAGTAATATAAATTTAACATTTATAATCAGAAATGTACTACGATAAGAAATATCATAATCGGAATTTAAGGCCACAAAATGTTACGTTGTTACATAAGGATGTTTATCATCTAAAAGGGACGTATTCGTTTAAAAAAAATAAGCTGTACAAATAGGATGGAATGTGTAGTCAACTTCGTATATTAAATATCTCCTAGGATACTTATTATACTCTATGGATACGTATTATAATACAGAGTAGGCATTTATCCACAACGCTTAACTTGCCATTATTGCTGATTCTAGTGCATCGGCGATAATATTATATATTCATCTCATTTTTGATAAAATCAATTGTCTGTTCTTTTAGAATATTGTCGACGTTTACAAACAGTTAAAAGTTTTAATGTAGTTTTGCCATATATCTTGTATCTTAATTATACTAAATTATGTACAATCAACTAATTGAGTAAACATTAATTGTGTTTACTGCTAACATTATTAAAAAGAACGAGATACAAAGCAAAATATTAATATTATGTGCTACGTAATATTTTAACGTGCCATGTGTTTTAAGTAGTACGTGTTATACATTTGAAATATAAGGTCAAATTATCTATATGTCATCTTCTATAAAACAAAATTGCAAAATGACATGTATTAATAAAATCACAACTCAATATAACTTTTAAATCCTCGTCATTTTTAATTATACGATTTTGTCTAAATTTCTTTCTAACGACATCATTAATAAAAATTATTCTAGCCTTCCTGCTTTTTTCTGTACATTTGTATTTAAACTTTTCACATTTATTAATTGTATATAGCTTCACTTTATAAGAATATGGCTATATTTTACTCATGACCGATAATATTATTGTTAATTTAACGAATTAAGGAAAATTAATAATCCTAAACAAAATCAATCTACTAAAAGTTTGACACTTTTCTAATATTTCCTCATTTTTAAATGATCGCATAATTTAGCGATGGACATCTTAACTAATAGATTAATTACCTTATTATAAATTTATTTACAAAATTAATATCACACTATTATTTTCCATCGTATAGTAGCCGGGCCGTATTAACTTAAAATAAATTTGCTGAAATACTTGTATCGATAAAGACTAAAACTTTCTATAGTACTGAACGAACAAACACGGTTATTAGTTTTACACGGTCATTAATTTATATTACACGTCATATCCATTTAAAATCATGCAAAATTTCGCCAATGGAGAAACATATTTTATAGAAAATAATAATGTTTCAAATTTTGTCCATGTCGTTCGTAAAACCTAAGCAATGTATGTATTTTATACTTTATCTCGTTGTCATACTCAACTAAATTTTTATAGTGCAGGAAAATATTAATTGTGTTAAATAGTCAATAATGTCAAGTCGGTATACATCGCTGTGTACTTATGCGTGTTATATATATATACATATGTATATTATATTACAGAATCAGCATGAATAGGGGTATTTCGTGCTAATCGACTCCAGCAAAACCTTGAGAACCTTCAATAGCTTTTATTAACTTATCCCTGAGCTGTTGATAACTTTCGTAAGGTGGAAGATCAATACGATTAAAACTGTAAAAAGACAATCGGTTATAATTATTTTTATAAATCTTCAGACATTTTATTAATTCTGTGTGATTAGTTAACCTTAAAAGTTTTTATTTGTCATGACTAGAATTCTTTTCAAACTTAATATTGTTTATAAAATACATAAAATCTGTTTGAAGTTGAACAATATACGTTACTTTAATCGACATAGAAATTATGTACTTACCAAGTATGTGCTCTTGGATAATTATCCGGCGTACCCCACTTTTCAATTGTAAATAACTGTGGTCCATTGCTTCCATAAAGTTCTTTGAAGCCATTCATTGGAACCCGTGAAGTACCAGTCACAAATTGTAAAAGTCTCGATCTCATTTCATTAGTAAATGAAAGAACGACTCTCCAAAACCATTGGACTACAATATGATTTGCATGATAATCTCCTTTGTATAATGTATTTTGCTTCCAGTCTTTTACATCAATATGTTGGATACCACACATCAATAATTCCAATTCATGTTCATCGAATATTTTCACTAGCGTTGGTGGTATTAGTGCATTAAATCCTTCTAAGAATGCGTTCATTTGTTCTTGCACGCGCGATACAAATCTCCATTGAATAACTAAACTTATATACTCATCTTTGTTTTCGTCCGTTAATGATATATTAGCACCATCTGGCTTAAGCTCTCTCTGTGATGTATGTCCAAAGCTTTCTTCGTCAACGGAAAATGTAAGTTCTAATTCACTTGGATCATTCTCTTTAATCCATAACAACGAATTATAGTACTCAGAATCAACACTTTCCATATCTTTCAAATCGATAGACTTTCCCAACATCATTTTATAAAATGGTCGAATAAAGAATGCTAAAAAGAATGACGGTACAACATATAAAGAAATATATATATATATATATATATATATATATATATATATATATAATATATATATAATATATATATATATAAATAATACAAATATATACTAACCATCCAAAAGTTTGCCATGATATACTGCCATGCCAGCTATACGCCCAATGAATTTAAAGTAATTCAAATGTTCCTCATTGCATACTCCAGAGAATGGATTGATTTGAAGAGTATAGTTGTCTCTGTTACATCATATGATAAATGAAATAATAAAATAACGTTATTATAAGGATAAATAAAAAAAAAGGTTTATTTAAACTACTCACGTAGCGGAATATTCAAAAAGACCATAATATGGGTTAAACATTTCTTTAGATAAAAGGAAAAACCATTCTCTTGCAAGACCCCCATAATCTAAACCTACTTCTCCTTCAAATTCTACCCATAGTTTTGTTTTTAGAATCTCCACTCTATTCACAGAACTTATAATACGATATGAGTCTTCCAAAATGTTGTTCCTTCCAACTTTTATTTCAAATTTGTTAGGAACATTGTTCTGAAATAAAAATTTTCATTAATTGATATAATATATTTAGATATTCTGTATTTGAACTTACCGGTTTTCTCAATTGAGACTTCAAATATTCATATTTACGCTTGTAATCTCTGGAGTATGGTACAGCCTATATAAAATAAATTTAGTAAGTTATATAAATATTTTACCGCGATATATTACTGTGTCTCTAAAACTTACTGGACCAGCGATTTGTGGATTAGACATACGTGGATCTTCCCATTGAGTTGTCCTAGTGTCTATAAAAAAGAGAATTACGATTAATATATATTTTTTTTTAATAAAAAGATATAGAAACGTACTGTGATCTATAAAAAATATTCGTCCATCTGTATGTACTCTTTCTTCCCAGCCTTCTGGAAGAGGTCCAAGTTGATCTAAATCGCTTCTTGGTGTAGTTGATGGTGCAATGTGATTAGGTATAGAACTTGGTCTGCCTGTTCTTGGATCAATCCATGTTGTTGCTCTTTCATTGTGATCAATAAAAAATACACGACCATTGGGAGCTATTTGCATACCCCAACCAGGTGGCAAACCTTCCTCACATACAGAAAGTGTAGGTTTTGGACTGTCGATCTATATTGTAAATATCGTTGTTATAAATATAAGTTTTATAATAAGAAGCTAATATAATATTACCTGCTCTGATGATCGTCTTGAACCAGCTGGACTATCAACATTATCACTCTGCGAACAAATTATATACTTCTTAATAAGTTATAATTACTTATATCTAAACCTATATGAATACAACAAATACGTTTGTCAAACTGGTGTCACCATTTTTAAAGACACCTATTCATAAAAAGTTACATACATATATTAAAGCTGCAATGAAAAATGTAAAATATTTTTTTCTTGAAGTATATTTTAACGTAAATAAATATAAAACTTGTTAAAAAGATAAACTGAAAAAAAATAGTTGAATAGTCATGCAAAAAATATTATTAATAGAATCAACAATAATGAAAGTACATACAATAGTGTCAATAATAAGCAAAACAATCAGCTGAAATTCAGTACTCTCCAATGTTTCTTTCAATTAGTGATAAACACACATTATTAAACTTTTGTATTATTGTTCTGTATCTCCATATGAGATATATATGTAAACATACACACATACATGCACGCGTTAAAATGCATATAAATAATACACAATTGTATAATTATGTAAATTAATTTTTATGTATAACTACGTCATAATAAATTAAACACGAAAAGTTTGCTTGAATGAATACCTGATCTTCACATTCACTTTGGTAGCCACGTAGATCAACAGAATGTCCAGACTCTGAGGAAGTATCCCCAATACCCCCTTCCCTATGAATCCTACCCTCACTATCTCTTGCTTCTGAATCTTCATCTTCTTCGCGTAGAACTTCACCATCCTTACACACACATGCACAAATTGCTACATACTGCATGCTAATCTGTCTGTATTGTTAGAATGTTATCGTAGCATCAAATTATTGGATATATATGTACAAAGCTCTGATTTTTTTATCTATGAAATATCTAACAACCCACTAAAAAAACAACATCTTATACAAAAGAATTTTAAGAAATTGAATTGTTATTTAAATATTAAATATATTTTATCTATTCATTTTAAAATATCCATGCATATTTGTACTAATAAAGCCACAAATTATTTCTCCATTTTACTATTTAAATTATGTTTTATTTTCGAGAAAATTATATATATGTATTAATAAATTTAGAAAAATTGAGTTTAACAATTGAATTTAACAAATAAAATTTTATCATCTATTAATGAATGTTTATTTCCTAAGCATGTTACTACTTCATTTTATCCCCAGTACAGTTGTTGTCCTTTATAACTTTACACACATTTATTGTATAAGAAATATTAGTATTACAACAAAATTAGACATATTCTCAGTATGGAGATTTGAAAGTAGAGAGTACTATATTCACTACAAACTAAGTAGAGAGAGGGGGAGAGAGATGGAGGGAGGGAGGAGGAGAGAGAGAGAGAGAAAGAGAGAACTATGTTGTAATTAGAATATGAAATTATGTATGCATTATGTATGCACTCTCTGTATGTTGATTATGGAGCTTATTTCTTTAACCATAAAATTTAAGAATCTTAAAAGGATAATAACAGACAAATTACCTGATTAATAACTGAACTTCGGTGTCTATTTTCTTCATCTGCACTAATGTGGAAACGTCGTTGAAATTCTGTTGCTGCCGTATCCAAATTACGTTGTTCTGTTATGTTTCCAGTAGAAGATGTATTTCTATAAAAAAAGAAGATTAAATATTTCTATTAATAATACGTTAAACAAATTACATACGTATCTGTTGGGCGCTCCCATTGTGTAAACCGAGCAATGTGATTGACATAGTATGTTCTTCCATTAGCATCTTGTCTTTCTTCCCATCCTGGGGGTAATGGTCCATTAGGCATATGGATCTATAAGAACAAATATTTTATGTTTTCTTGTAGATACATTTGCATACATGTACGTACTTCTGCAGCTTGTTCTACAGGACTATTATTTTCTGGCTGTACTAGCTCCCATCCTCCTGAATCAGATGCATCTCCATCTTCATTCTCCGTAGTTGTTGAATCAGAAATATATGCATGATATATCTCCAATGTTCCTTTAACTCTTGATCGCTGACTGGAATGATTACTATACCATATCTTTATATATAAGTTACTCATCTTACATTTGCAAATGAACTATTTATACTGTATCATTTATATAAACAAAATACGTTGATTTATTTTATATAATGAACAATAATATATTTTAGAAATAACTAAGTGGAAAAGATTAATAGTTAATAATGAAATACAATAATATTTTGTAATAAGAAAATATACAATTTTAAAATAACATTTTGAAAATTCCCTACCTACGTGGTCGAAGAATATAGATTCTAGCAGGAATTGTACGACCCTCTTGTTCCTTAGGTAAATTAAGTAGTGTTAATTCTACCATCCCAAGAAAATCATCCCTTGTCAATCTATTTTCGTCAAAAACTTGTAATACTAGCTTATGATCAACAGGCTTAACCTAGACAAAAAGAATATTATTTAATAAAACTTCAATAGATTAATATATATACATAATGAGAATTTTTACATAAATTACTTACTCTAAATATAAATTCTTCTTCCCAAATAGGATTTAAAGTCTTCTTTTTAGTTTTTGTAAGTGCAGAATCTACAGTCTGATCTCCATTTATAGTATTTAAGTCTACGCGGACATAAGGATCACTTGCACCAAAGATATCCTTTTTTGCAAGGTGATGTCCCGCAATCACCTTTAACCTCAACTTGCGCGTACCCTCATCTCTCTAAATACAATATTATATTCAATTAAATTGATAAATTTTATAATTATTTTTATATGCTTATACTCACACACAATATATTTTAAAATTAACATTTAAGCAATTAATATACAAATAAAATGTCAGTAGACATTTAAGAAGCACCAATAAAATAAAAAGATCAGTATAAAATGTATGACGAACTATAATTTCAATATAATCCGTATTAATGAGATATTATTGTCAATTTAGTTCGGTGTGTTTAACAAAATACATTGTTATCAAAATTCCTTTAAAAGTCTTACATAAACAAGTTTTAAAATAATAAATGAACAAAGCAAATAATTTAACATTGAGAACATTAAGAGAATATTGTTAATGCAAAACTATTGTAAAAGTTAAGGATCAACATTTTTTTTATAAATTTATGTCTCATTCTTTCTTTTTAATGTATACAAAAAAAACGTCTATATAACTAAATTTTTATTTCTATATCTTAAATTATAAAATATCCTAACATTAACGGTTTCACTGTCGCTTTATCAATTGAAATCCAACCTGTACTTGTCAAACTGTCAAAAAATTTACGTACAGAATCTCCATCGATCCCGGCTGTTGGTTTATATCCGTATACATTTTCCTCTGCCATTAACGTTAACGTTTATTCTATTTCTTTGTAATGGTCGACGATTAGTCTAACAAATTTACGAGTATCTCAGTTTCTTATATGCCATTAAGAAACCTATTTTGTCTTAACCCCTCTCCGTCGCTTATTTCACTACCAGCTAGGCGGATATGACATACTCGAATTTAAAGATGGCCACTTTCCTCTTTAAATATTTAAAAATTGTAGTGAAATTTAATTTACTACTTTTTCCTCGAAAGATTTATGTTCACTTATTTTCAATCATACTATACGTCTTGATTCGATCCGTTTTATTATAAAATTATGATGACTCAATGATGACTAATAAAAAAAAAACGAAGCGAAAAGTTTCGTACGTTTTGCGGGAATTTTTAAAAGCTGTATCTGACAATGGCTTCCATCGCGCCTGCGAAGTTACATGTCACGATTATTTTTCTTAATTGTTCTCAACGAGTTTTCTCGATATCAGTGAAACATCAACTGATTACATAAACGTGTTGGTTCTACGTAATATACAATACTATACTTGATAATGCTTTCGTATCAATTTGTAATTACATCGAATCTAAATATGAATGATCTAAGCTTTGAGAAATGACGTTGAATTATATTCGAATTTGTATCTATAGAAGTAGGCATTTTGTAAATGGGATAGTTGGTCTGTTATTAATGATTTTGTGATCTTATCATGTGATAATGTAAACTTTTTAAATAAAAATATTATTTATCTTGATTTTGATTAAAATTGATGCATACAAATTAGAAATCTAAGTTATTAGAAGTAATTTTTTAAAATAATAATAATATACAATATTAATGTGATCAACCAAGATATGAGTACAAAAAGATTTTATAAATAATAAGTATGAGAAAAGAATTAATCTCACCACATTATCTGTTAAGGATAATCGTCCAGCACGTGATGTCAAATCTGTTACATGAGATGTTGATCGTTGTTGAGAATTCCATGTATAAGCACGACGTCTTGGAACTGATGGTTCAACATCGGCATAAATTGGATATGTCAGTGTGCCTGGCATTTTCTATTTTTAGTACGCAAACTTTGTATAACACATTGGCTTTTGCACTATTTGATTTAACCATTCCAAAGTTTATTTCCTTCTTTCTTGCTAATCTTTACAACTGTTAACAAAATTATTTTTTTCTATTATGTTTTTTAAGAACAAATTTGATTAAATAAAATAAAAATATTCTATTATATTATATGTGACATAATATTCTCTTTATTATTATTCCTTGTCTTTACTTTTAAAAAGAATTGTAACTTTTGTCCCTATATATATCTCTATATACATGTAATATATCAATCTCATAGTCATTTTTATTCACTTGTAATAAAATAATTTTGTTACAACAAAGAAGACATTTTATGTAAAATTTATAAAGATAAAGATATTTCTGCATTAATATAATAAATGAATTTCTAATTAATTCAATATACTGTGTAAAAAATATATACAGAAAATCTTACAGTCACAAGACTGATCTTACACGATGATGAAAGCAATGTCGCGTATGTTCACTCAAAAAAATATTAAATATAAAATTTTAATTACTGTTACAAAGAACACACACGATAAAAACTCTATTGTTAAATTGTTGAATTACTTATAACACATTTAATTTTCAGTAATAATGATATATAATCTCACTTTTCAAATTGCAATTAATAGGAACACGTTCGATTCTGAATGAACGGAAATTATAAAAATCTCATGAGATAAGGGAAAGGTGCTTTAAATCATTTAGCGATAACACGAACGATCACATGGAAAACATGCTAACACATTCTGACTAACACACATGTACTCATAGATGGCCATACCGTATTTTACGCATCAACAACTTCAAAAAAATTCAATTCTTTTTCTTGTTAATATTGCTATTGTAATCGAACGTATACGATATACAAAATTCGTTTTTTGTTTAACGACCTTAGATCAATTATTTCTTATCAGATGATTATACGTAAAAAAATTTTCTTTACGAATTTTAATCGCGTTTACATAAATATTAAAATATGTTTCAGATATAAATGTGTAATATTTTTATTTATTACTACATAAAACAATTTTTTGAAACATTTATTTTTGATTTTTATATTTTCACAGTGCACAGTGGCGCCCTCCTTTAAAATTCCCAAACCATATTGAGTGGTTATGATACTCGTTCATGCTTGACTGAATGAAAAAGCAATAAGAAAAAATTCTGTTTATAATATGATGAGAAAAGAATTTTAATTTTTGTATTTTTTTCTTTTCTTTTCTTCTTTTATTTTTTATGCAAGTGACTATCAATTTTATGGATTTTTTACTTTAAATGTAATAATACAAAAAAAATATACGGAAGACGTATATAAAAACAGATTTTTCTTATACGATGTTGGTATTTATACAAAATTTCCGTTACAATGTGTTCACGTTATCAAATAAAAATTAACAATGCGACTATATAAAAATGTACAATTTATCATTTGCATATAAATCCGTCATATTATCGTATTCTCATTTAAATTTTACAATTTATATCAGAAAATTTATGAAATTATTTTTCTACAATAAATGTTTATCTTTTAACGCAATTTTATTTATTTATTTTTTTTTTTTCAAGTATAAGAGTCAGCTCGTACTAATAATAATGTCGAAATTACAATTAAGTCAGATTAAATTCTCAATGACGATAAAACATTTATTGATCTTTTGTTTTATTTTTAATTGAGTTTTCTTTATATATCACTTTACTCGAGTCATCGCTCAATGATTGAACGCTACTGAAATATCGAGAATTACAAAATTTTAAATAACAATCATTTCCTTTTCTGTACAAAATATCGTTCTTTCGTTCCTCCTGTTTGTTATTCGAATTCATACAATTATCGCTTTTACTAAGCCAACAATTTTTCTTGGAAGGAAATGTTCGATTTCTATTTTCATTATTTTTATAAAAATTTTGCATTGATGAATATATCGAGTCATTCGAATCGATTATCTTATTATAAGTTTCTCGATTTATACACGGACCGGGATCAAAATTAAATCCGGTCGTACTGGTGGCTTTATTGTCTATATTTTCATTTATCTTTTTTTTTACGTTGACGTCGTTCATTGGTGAATATGATATCATATCATCAATGAAATTATTATCGTTTTCAACGCACCAATCACTCTCAGTAAATAATCCTTTTTGACGCATCACTTGAGAATTCTCACGTAAAGGCGATAATTTCATAAATTTATTTCGTTCAATATTAATCGAAACATTAGAAATCGGATTACAATCTTTACATTTCGTACACTCTTCACGATAACAATTGTACGATCTTTCAGTCAGACAATTACGTTCGTTTTCATGTAGATTTTCACGTTCTCGAATATCATCTGGATTTTTCAAACTTTTAAACGGATGTACTTTAGATTTCGCCTGTATGTATTTAGATGTAGAATTGGACTCGGATTTAAATCTGGATTTCGATGTGGATTTCGATCTAGATTTCGATATAGACTTAGATCCAGATTTGAATTTAGATATAGATCTTGATTTAGATTTATTAGATTTAGATCGAGCTCGAAAATAAAAGTTATCATTGTATTTCTTGTTCACATTGAGGTTAGATTTATTATGTGCAGATTTTACTTTAGATTTAATCTTAAGCTTGGAATTTGATTTAGGTTTATAATTTACTGCAAATTTACGTTCAGGTTTTATCTTAGATTTTGTCTTTGATTCAGTCTTAGATCGTCCTTCGGGTAATTTCGTATAATTGATTAAATTCTTAGATTTTGGCCTTTTGTTAGATTGATTTTTAACTGTAGAAGAAACGACATCGCGGTCTTTCCGATCACTCAATATCTCCTCCTGTTTATCTTTTATTTTTCTATTATCCATCTTTGAATACGTATTTTTCTCGCAATCTGATATAAAAACTGGGAATTTATTACAGAAATTTTGATCCGTAGAAATGGTTTTAAATTTATTTACATTGATAGTTTTATTTTTATTCGATGTCGTTAATACTTTGTTAAGATGATCTGAATATGTATTTGATGTTACCGACATAGATTTTGTACAATTACCGTATTTTGATTGTTTAGAAATATTTGCATAAATATCAGTATCCAATATCGTAGATTCTTGACTTTCCACGGAAAAGTTACAAATTTTCTCTTTGGTACGATCGTTGTCATGAGTTTTTCGATTTCTCTCCATCACAGAGTTCGTTTTCTTGGTATTTCTTGTTATTTTCTTTTGATCGTTCTTCTGCATATCTTTGACGTATTCGTATTTCCTAAAATCATTCAAATTCGAATTGTCTTGTTTCGAAATCAATCTCAAGATTGGTTTACCAACCATTGATTTATCAACCATTGATTTATTTTCATCATCGTATTTATATTGAAAATGTTGATTCACATCGTGGTACGTATTACCAACAAACTTTGAAATTTTATGATCGACTAAACGATCCGTCGATGCGTTTATTACGTTTCCCATTTCTGCTTTGAAATAAGGATAATTGCAACGAGAACATATTAGTCTCAATTCGTTTCCATTCACTCGTTGCATCATTAATTCCGTTTGGGTCGTAACATTTTCTCGTAAAGGCTTTTGAATTTTTTCTCGAAAACATTGGTACAACGGAAGGCTTGTATTTTCTCGTATTTTTTTTCTAGAACGATCAAGTTTCAATCCGCGACAACGGTAACCAGATGTCTTCGTTTTTAAAATATACGCTTTGCAGTGTGGACAGTAATTGTTAATGATATTATTGGTTGACAATTTATCGGATACTTTTTTTGTGATTTTGTTCGGAAGATCTTTTTTCGTGATTTGTATACAATGGCATGATGCAATATGACTCGAAAAGTATCGATTTTGATGTTCTAACAAAGAATGTGGACATCTTTTACGAGTCCATCTTTCTTTAAGGATTTTGTACATTTTTCGTGGCAATATAGCTTTTCTGGCAATTTTTAATAATGTCTGAAAAGAAGAATGTTGACATGATACCCGATGAAATCTATCTAGGGAAGTTTGCGTAGCGACATTCAGAGACGAGCGAAAGTACACTTGATTAGACTTTGTGTCCTTGGTTTTATTGATAAAATTATCGTTTCTTTTGTCGCATTTACATGATGATAATTCATATTTGGAATTCACGTAATTATCGCCATCTAATTTTCTCGCTACTGAATTCTTGCTAGAATGATTTTTATGATTTCCTGTATCAGGGATTTCTTCATCGAGCACTTTGGGCTGCTTCAGTGAAGATTTTGCATTTATTATAGCTTCCTGTTCACTCGTATTAATTAAATTTGAAGATGGTATTATATTAGAGGGAGTAAAATTTGTTCCCGTGATATTTCTTTCCAAAGAATTTGATAAAGATTTCGAACGTGGTAAAATCTCAGAGTTGAGATTTTTTTGTCGTTTCGATGGACACTTTGATATTAGAATATTAGAAAAATCCTTATCTGGATCTGGAATACCCTGTATAAAAGGTAAACCCATTTTTTTCCAAACTGTTTCTGTTATCCAGAATCTCATGTAACGCGATACGCAAGTACTTTTTAATATCTTATCATATTTTTCGTTATTACAATATCCTTTTATCGCCAAACATTCCGTCCAAGGATCGGGAATACCTCCATAAGTTTTTTTATATCTTGTCGCTTCGCAGCTATCCTCATCGGAAGAAATACTAACAAATGGTGAGATCTTTAATAATTTCGGTGAATAAAATGGACCACGTACCACCTCACGTATTTTAATTGGATTAGTACGGTTTAATCGTTTAGGCGAAACCCACTCATGTTGCCAACTTGTATAAATCTTGCACTCATTGAGCTTCTTTTTATCTTCTACATTTCTTATGTTTGCCTTGTCGACATTTTCTTTAATACAAAATTGATATTCAGAGTTCATAGCTTTAGAAAAGCATCTCTTAAATGTATGGACACAATTATTGATATATTACATTTCAATGATTCGTATTAATCGTTGTGCACTGTATACATGTTTAAAATTATATATTTTTAGTAGGTTATCTGGACTTATGTAAAAACTCGAATGCAGTCTGTTGAATTTGTGTCATTATATCTCGATATTTTCATTCATTTTTGTATTATTTAATGAAATATATTTAATATCATTTATTTATTTAATATTATTTACTTATTTCACTGTACTTGATTATTTTAAAGTTACAATTTGATAGCAACATCTAATCAATATTTGTAGTTGTTACACAGCAATTTTTTCTTACGCATCAATCGAGAGTATTTACTTTTCAAATTTACCGCATTCATCGTTTCAAACGTTATATCGCCAGGCGGCGCTAAGATCATAGTTTGACACACTTTCTAACCTATTACATTTATAATATCAATCATACCGGGATTTCATTCAATTGCGCAATAGAAAGCAATTGAAACGGTCTTTCGCGTTGACGTTTGCATAAAAATTACTCATCGATTACAAAGTGACATGATGTCGTTGTTAAAATCTTTACCCAAAGCCCTTAATGGGGCTTCAAAAACTCTTTCTCGTAGCGTTCCGGCTGTATCTTATCATCCCAATGTAAATATCTCTTTAATTGTAACTTTTCGTAGTACATCACATTGTTTTAACTTATACACTTGAGTTTTATGTACTTGAATGATAAATCTATGTGTTATATACATACACGTATATTGTTCATTTATATATAATTTTTATGAAATTTGAAAACTGAGATGACTAAAAATCACGTTATTCTGTTAATCGTTTCATTAGTGTTTATTGTGACAAATTTCTTAAATCTATATATTGTATAAATCAAAACAAAAGTTCAAGGTCAAACATGTATATACATACATGTACATATATATTATATATATATGTATGTGTATATAATCTACACATATACAGTAAGCATATGTCATGTATATTTTAATATGATAAATATTTACTTAATGAAATATGTTTAGTTTTAACGATATTATTATGTGCTTATATTTATTGTTAATATCAAAATAAGAATTGTTACTCATAACTGTTTTACTCAATTGTATGCAGGTGCTCGATCATTATGAGAATCCTAGAAATGTAGGTTCAATGGATAAGAATGATACTAGAGTAGGCACAGGTCTTGTAGGTGCTCCAGCTTGTGGTGATGTTATGAAATTACAGATTAAAGTAGATGAAAATGGAAAGATCGTTGATGCTAAATTTAAGACCTTTGGATGCGGTTCAGCTATCGCTTCTAGTTCTTTGGCTACAGAATGGGTGAAAGGAAAAACTGTATGTTGTCTGAATTTGTATTATTTTCTGTAATTAGAAAATATTATATGTAATTATACTAATCATTTTAACTTTACATGTAGATCGATGAAGCTTTGAAATTAAAGAATACTGACATAGCAAAGGAACTTTGCCTACCACCGGTCAAGCTGCACTGTTCGAGTAAGTAAACGTATTCTCTTATAGAATTTCAAAATGAATACTGCAAAGAACAAAAATATTCATCTAAAAAATAACATAAGTATTCTACAAAATAATACGAGTTAATTGTACAATTGTACATTTTGTAGTGCTTGCAGAAGATGCAATCAAGGCTGCTTTATCAGATTACCGTATCAAACAACAAAGTAAGGCAAATTCCGCTGATGAAACCAATAGCGCAAAAATGAAGGCTTAAATGAATTCTTTCTCAAAAAACGTAGTAAAAAAAAATTATAATAAAAATATAATGATTTCGTATTAATGTAAACACAACATCATTGTATAGTATACTATAGATAGTCGAACGTATTTTCATGTGCGTGTTATTTCGGGATTATTATACATATGTATCATATGTATATCCACATATAGAGATACATATATATTTTCAGCAACGATGTGACAATATTGTTACTTGATTATACATATATAAACTATATTAAAGATCTAAACTATTTTAATTTTATGTAGTCACGAATAAATTCGATAATTTAAAAATATCAACGCGAATTCTTTTATTCAATGAAATTTCTCTTAGATATATGAATAAAGATGGATGAAATATAAACATTTTAAATATCAGTGACTTTTAGAAAGTATTAACGACGATTATAAATTTAAGAAACTATAAAACATCTGCATTATATAACAGAGTTGTAAGAAGAGTAAAAGATG
Organism: Vespa crabro; assembly: GCF_910589235.1. Classification (NCBI taxonomy): domain Eukaryota; kingdom Metazoa; phylum Arthropoda; class Insecta; order Hymenoptera; family Vespidae; genus Vespa; species Vespa crabro. The sequence goes on from NC_060965.1 coordinate 7,283,007, forward strand.
ATTTCTTTGTAAGCGGAAGTAATGAGGACAAGCGATACTTATGTTTTTCGCGTAATACAATATTTACGACAGCATAAAGGAAAGTCCGAGGGTATGATGAACTAATATCAATTGCATTCAATATGTTGACAAAAACATTTCCATTGCAGAGTCTCATCGCTAGGCAAAACTGTGTTGCGTCATCTTGATGACGTAATAAACGACGGCCATTGACGTGACCGTTATCAATAGAAGGCACAATGTGAATTTTTCATGGGATATTTTACAAAACGCTATATCAAGTTATAATAGTTGTTTACGAATTTTTTTTTTATAAACAATTCGTATCAAATGATATAATATCTTGCCATCTAATACCTTGATAAATTAGATTATGAGATACTTATATAAAATACAAGTAAACTAATCGATATTATCTTTAGTTATATCATTTGGTAATTACAATAGCATTAAACGTAAACGACGATATTTTATTCTTCTCTCAAAGTTATCAAGAATATTATATAGTTTATGAATGTTATCTTTATATTGTTTAAAAATAGAGATATAATAGTTCGTTTGACAAGAAGAGCTCCAATTTATAAACAAATAATGAATCATGTAAGTAACGATTAGCTAGAGTAGTATTAGTATAATCTTTGAGCTTAAAAAGATATTTTTTGTATTATAACGTATCGTTCACGGAAGAGCAAAGGAACACCTATTCTCTCTCTCTCTCTCTCTCTCTCTCTCTCTCTCTCTCTCTCTCTCTCTTTCTTTCTCTCTCTCTCTCTCTTTCTCTCTCTCTCTCTCTCTCTCTCTCTCTCTCTCTCTTTCTCTCTTCTCCCCTTAATTTAAATAATAAAATTATTTAAAAGAACAAATAATTCTTGTATATACAAAGTATACTCTTTCTCGAAGTTCCAATCGACATCATAGTTCATTCTACAAATGTCATCGTACAACATTAATTGATGCTTAATAAGAATGAATTTAAATTGATTCATCTTTGCTCGTTGTAAACAATTGTGTGTATTTCAGGTCATAAGTAGAACAATTAATTTGTTAAAACTTAATTTTTTTTTTTTTTTTTTTTTACATTATACAAACACTTTTGAATATGCTCGACATAACAATCGTAACACTCTTAAGTAGAATATATCGTATACCTTACGTATGAATTCATTCTTATGTTAAATATATCAATAGTTTCTTTTCTCTTATTTTTCTAAGATAGGAGTATCTTTCGATCTCTGGAATCTTTTTATCTTTCCAGTTATCTCAAAGTATGAAGTGTCGTTTTAATCACCATCTTCAAACGTTTCAACTAATTGGCAAAAACTAACAACTGCGATAGCGTTTATATAGGATAACTCGTACGACGTGACCAATTTGAACATTTTCAAGGCTGCTGTCTTCATTTTCTTTTTTATCTTTATTATTCTTTGAAATTTTTTCCTTTCCCCATTTTTTTTTAAATAAATGAAAACATTTATTTCAAGACAGTTTATCTTGTATTTATCACGAAAATAAGTCGTGTAAATAAAAATTTAATCGATCGACTTCTTCTTTTTTATATTTATATTAACTGGTACATAACATTCTACTTACATTACATTAGAAATAAAAAAAAAAGAAGAAAAAAAAAAGAAAAAAAAATATTTTATTGAACACAATATATCTGTTTGATTAGATCGCATAGAATACATGATACATACGCGTGTGTAATTTTATATCACGAGATATCGGATATCTCTCAGCATATTTATCGCAGTTTGGTAGATCTAGCACAAATACTTCATAATATGCGTAAAACGGATATCGACATAGTTCGTCGAAGATGTTCTATATTGCGAATGATAAAAGATATGTATATGTGCCTACGAGTATATCTATATTCGTAAAGTGGATTTCCTATATTTTCGCTATTCTCAGTAAAACGTTTTTACTATTATTTTTTTTCCATTATTATTTTTATTTAGTGCACTTGAACGTAAATATTATGTTAAAATCGAATAGATTATAATGATTCCATTTAAATGAGATTTAAAGAAAAGATTCATTTTCGTTTTTATATAAAATAAAATGATTTTTAAATGATATTGACAAATTCGAATTTTGATTTGATATATCTGAACGCAAGTATTATGTTAAAATAAAACAGCTATTGTTTTTATTAAAATAACATTTACAAAAAAAAAAAATTGAATTTTTTAGTTACATTTTTGAATAAAATAAAATGATTCGTAAGTGATATTGACAAATCTGAATTCGTTAAAGATAGAGTCTTTAGTTTAAAGCGGCATTCTAATTGTAGTTGATTATGAAATAAGAAATGTTCAATTGTAAGAATCATATATTTAGATACTATTAATTATTGTGTTCTTTTCTATTCAACTACGCCGAAATAATATTCTAAAAATTTTAACTTACAGAATGGCTCACATAAAGCGTTAAAAATTGCAGTTTCATCGAAATCATTAAACGACGATGTAAAAGTCAAACTGTTCGCATAAAACGATAAGATTTTTCAAGCAAAAGAAATAAATTAACGAAATCTCATGATTAAGAAAATAAACTTTATATGAAAATTTTATATATTTCAAGAATTGAATTTATATATTTTCAATGAATTGAAATCTGATGAAATGTTTGTTTGAAAAATGGCGGCGTTTTTAACGAACACAAAAAAAAACATCAAGTAACATTTCAGGCAGATCACACACGATACAATCACAGAAGGTCAATAAAACATTTAATATGAGTTACGATGAAGGGATTGAAATTTAATGTTAAAAGAAAAATTCAATAATGCTTACGTTTATTTCGATAGAAAATTGTAGTCGGACACCCGTGATTTCACAAAACGGATGTTAATGAATTCAACTATGCACACAGTAATCTTAGTTTTTGTATCAATGGAATTAACGAGTTATCGCTTTTAACATGATATATAATAACCTTGAGTAAACCAATCGATTTTCTTTATCTTTTTGATGATAAAAAATACGTTATATCGTTAAACACGTTATCATTTAATAATCCCTAATCAATTCGACCGCATTTTTCACCAGATGAAGAAAAGTTAAATTAGTAAAGCAATAATGTTCATTCATTCTTTTGTTTTTGCATTTTCAAAATTGTTCAAAGTCGTAAGATTTTTGATCGATCTACAAGAAGGAGGAGTTTTGTAAACGTATATAATACGATAATAATAAAGCGAACAGAATCGCAAAAAATTTTCAGAATGATCACGATCAAAGATTAATATTTTTCTAACCTTCTATCCGATATATATACCTTGACTTTAAGTAGAACGCGTACCGATCATAGCGATAAATATTAAAGCCTACCGAGGATAAAAAGAGAAAAAGAAGAAAAAGCAGAAAAAGAAAGAAGGAAAAAAGAATAACGAATTAACTTGCGTATTTCCAGCACGTGCTTCTGACAAATTTTCCATTCTCTCTATTCGCTGTGTTTCTTGTGCAAAGCCTAAAGGAGGAGTGGGAGAAATCGACGGGAACGACACTGCTTGACACGTGAGAGTTTATAAATTCGCGGGATGAAGTGAGAAGGGGAGAAAGAAAGAGAGAAAGAGAAAGGTTGCGAACTATTTGGAACGTCGTAGGAAGAGACGAAACATTTTGCAATAAAGCATAAAAGAAGGAGAGGGTGAGAGAGAGAAAGAGAGAGATGGATAGAAAGGCGAACAGATACGTAAACTCGTGCATGATCGTGCGGTTTCGGTTACAAAGAAGAAAGATCGCGCGTGCTGGAGTAGAAGGAGTGGGGATAACGACTGGATCGCTCGGCAAGAGTAGGGGAAAGTGGCTACGAAGGATATGCGTGGTAGACAGCTGATCAGTCTGCTCGCGACGCACGGTCGGATGGGAGGTTTTTTCGTCGGAACGAGCCTATCTCGCAAAGAAACTCTAACGATTCATTCGTTACACAGTACGTTATGACAACGGCACTTCTGTTTTAAAGTCCTCGTCTACATGGTATCGTCGTCGTCCTTTATGCCATTTGAAACAAAACCAAAGTCAGGAATAAACGGTGCGTCGGTTTATTATCGTAGTAAGCGTTCTATCGAGCTCTCGTTGGCGTCGTCAGGTCAATTACACCGAGCGCGTTCTTCTCTTCGTATTCTTCTTCTTCGTCGACTAGACTCGTGGACGAAGGTGAAGTCTATGACCGGACAAAACGAATGTTTACATTCCTATCGAAGAAGAAAGTGGTGCGAGAACAGTGGTAGAACGTACTCTACGTTCGCTTTGATGAGGTTCGAGAAAACGGAAGAGGAGGACACGAGGGCGGACTATATGATTCGCGAGCATTGATATTCGTATTGTACTGTAGTGACAGAACGCCATACATACATATACACATATACATACATGTTAAATGTATAAGCATATATACTAGTTTGGTGCAGTTACGCCCGCCGTTAACACCCCTGCTATTTGATTTTTTTTTCTCTCTACATTTATCAGTTACTTGTCTTTGTTGTTGACACGTTTAATCATTATATATCGAAAGAGCTTTTACTAGTTGCAATTGTGTTTCTTTATCTCACTGTTAACGGTGCATGTCGGCGGTTAGCACAGAGTGGAAGGTTGATGACAATGCAACGAGTTCAAGATCAAGACAATGGAATCAACATTAAGTTCGGATCAAAGAAGTCCAGAAAGGGCGATTATAAATTGGTTTCGCAAGACGCGAAAAAGGAAAGACAAAACAATTATAATGGGACCAACAAACACGGTACGTGTTGTTCTCTCTATCTCTCTCTCTCTTTTTGTTTCTTTGTTTCTTATCATCCGTTCTCTTCTGTCACGCGCGTGTACAGTTTTTCATTGTTTGGATCGACAGTTTACTTGGCGGGAAAAACGTTATTTTTGAATTTAAAGCGGAAAGCAGTCATTATAAATATACAATCAATGTCAAAAGAATACGTGCATGATTATTTTTTTGCTTTAAAAATAATATTCTTGAAAGAAAGTAATCATTTATATGATATTTTTAACATGTATAAATTGTATATTTGTTTGTAATCACTTGATTGAACTTATTCGTACGCGAATTTATTTTACGTTAATATGAAAGTAAATTTGTATGTTATATTTTATTTTACAAACTAATTTCCCTTATCATTAAATATTTTTTAACAAAAATGTAATTATTCATTGTGTTTAAAAATTATTTTTTACAGTTTAAGAAATGTTTTTATTTTATTACTTTTCATATTTTAGTTAAAGATGTAACAGCAGAGGAAGAATTAGTACCCCCAGATGGAGGTTGGGGATGGCTGGTACTTTTGGCATCTGTTCTTGTCAATGTCCTTATTCCAGGAATGGTGAAATCTTTTGGAGTTTTATTCGTTGAATTTCGTAAAGTTTTTGATGCATCTCCTGCTGCAGCTGCTTGGATTCCTGCATTATGTTATTTTCTGTACAGTTCTCTTGGTAAAACATATGACTTGATTATTTATCTAATAAAAGAATTATTAAAATTTTATATATATATATATATATATATATATATATAATTCTATTTATATGAGTTAAATGTTAAATATTACTTTTAGGGCCATTGTCTAGTGTGCTTTCGGTTAAGTACTCATATCGGACAGTATCATTATTGGGTGGTACATCTGCTGCTGTAGGAATGATGATAAGTTATTTTGCAAACTCTGTTGGCTTTTTATGCGTTAGGTAGTTAAATAATTTTAATAATTAATTATATTTAATAATATAAGAAGAATAATTTTAAAATGGAAATATTTGTAGTTTTGGAGTATTGGTAGGAACAGGAGCAGGTTTGGCTTTTCCTCCAACCGTATACATTGTAACATCCTATTTTGTACGCCTACGAGGACTAGCCAATGGTCTGTGTATCTCAGGCAGTGCTTTAGGTTCTATATTTCTTCCACCACTTCTTGGGCTTCTTTTACAAGAGTATGGTTACAGGTAGATATACTATTAATAAAATAAAAATAATTTAGATGTAATTTTGTTATGTGATAGCACAATTTATATTTCGAGTACTTCATTCTTTAAATTTTTAAGGTCAATTTTGCATACATAATAGAAAATAGTAAAGTTCCTTTTTTATTTAAACGAAATTCTTTTGAAGAGTGTAATTACTACTTTAAAATTTACAGAATATAAGTACTCTATATATTTCAGTAAAGTGTATTTGAATGTGATTGTGTATATAAATATAGTGTTTGATACTTAAACTTTAATTAAAGTAAATTAATATTAAGGTGAGTATAGAAGAGTGTTGTAATATTATTCTATTTATTTAATAATCTTTACCTTATAGTCATATTTATTTTATTTATAGTCATATTTATTTAGCTTTCTATTTTCACAATTTTCTATTACATAGAATATAAATTACATCCTTTTCATTTATATGATAACTACGTTGATGTTAAGTGTAATTAAGTTTAATAAATACTTTAGGTCTTTCAGGAGAAAAAAATATATTTTCTAAATGTGAGTATGGATCATACTAAATAATATGTGCAATTTATATATCTATTATTTCTTAATTTCTTTGTTGCAGAAAACAATTAGTAGAGACACAGAAAGCAGTAATATGAAAATCTTTATACTGCATGTGATTTTAATTTTATAATATTTTTTAAAGCACATTTTTTTACAGGTTTATATATATACATATATATACATATATATATATATATATATATGTGTGTATATATATATACATATATATATATATACATATATATATATCTAGAATATATATCTAGAGTGGAATTAATAAAATATTCTAAGTATTATATTAATAATTTTGTATGTATATCATTTATATAGAATGTTGATATACTTTTCTGTGATTACATAATTATTAGTTTAATTGTTACAAATATTATGACAGAGTTTTAATTGTTGATTAATTCAATGCATGATAATTATAATATTTGTAAGACATCGTAATACTTCATTAGATATATAATGTTACATGTGTATGCGTGAGCGCGCGTGTGTATGTGTGTATAATGGTTTTTTAAGATATATATATATATTATTATTATTAAAAATGATTACATTTATTTTATGGATATTTATCTTTTTACTCCTATAAGTTATTATATATTCATACTAAATGACATACTCTTGCTGTAAGATTATTACTTATTGCAAATGCATAGAAGATTACATTAATATTATGTTAAAATATATTTATAACAAGTCATTTTATCTCAATCATTTCGTAATATCCCAATATAGATATTTAATTCAGTGCACTTTCTAATTTCTTCCTGAATTTTATATATATAATTAGAAATTTTTATATTAATATTATTATACAATTTTCATCTTTCAGATATAATTACAGTGTAATTAAATAATGCAACTTTGCTTTCTTACAGAGGTGCAGTATTAATAATGGGAGCTATGACTTTAAATGTGTGGGCTTGTGCTTTATTATACGATCCAGTGGAAAAACACATGATTCCTGCGCGACCATCACGCGATTCGAAAGATCATAAAAGCTTAGAAACTACATCAATTACTATTACTAGTCCTGAAGATGAGAGGAGACATAATAATTTTATTTCTTCCAACTCGAGCTGTGAAAAAGCTGCGCCTATAGTGCCAAAAAGCGCGTCTAGCGTTGCATTGGAAAATTATAAAAATACTCCTGTTCAAGGAAGAACTAGAAAAATTAGTATGCCAACTGGGCGTGAAATTACTGGGCAAATGCATAGCACACCAGCTTTACACGCTGTACCTGAAAGAGGAGTCGAAACAGGGAAATTGATAAAACGTAAATCATCCACTCAATCTCCCAGTACTTCATCATTTTATTATATTAGTACCCCTCATCACGGTAGCACATTGTCCGCATTACATCCTGCACATGCATCTACATTAACATTAAATGCAATATCTAATACGTTTACGAGAAAAGGGTCTGGCCGTGCACCGAAGCAGGAAGAAAAATCGGGAAATAAATTCTTTGATTGTAGCTTATTGAAAGATCCTATGTACCTCGTTATATTGATCTCAAATTCAACGAATGCTGTTAGTTATACGAATTTCGTAATATATTTGCCAGCTTATGCAGATTCGCTAGGTTTTGACAAGAGTATGGGCCCTCTTCTTCTATCGATCGTGTCAATTTTGGATCTCATTGGACGTATCGGTGGATCTGCATTGTCCGATATAAAGTTAATGCCGAAACATTGGTATTTCGTAGGCGGCTTATTTGCTTCTGGAGTATCCTTAGCAATATTACCAATGGCTACTACTTATACCTTATTATCTGTATATTGTGGAATATTTGGATTAGCTTCTGGCACATATGTCGGAGTTACCGCAGTTATTATGGCTGATATGCTCGGCACTGAAAAACTTACTTCATCCTATGGCATTTCTTTATTTGTTAATGGAATTTTGCAGCTTATAGGCCCACCAATTTGTGGTGTGGTTTATCAACAAATCGACCAATATGGTCCCATTTTTAGTGTCCTAGGTATAATTTTAATTATAGGTTCATTACTATGGGGCTTTGTTCCTTTCATTAAAAAAAGGCAAAAAGGATCAGAAGTTAACAGTCCAATAGATAAATTATAGTAATCTACATTTTTTGCTAATATATTGAACAATTTATTCGAGCAAAAATTGTATACGATTATTGATCGTGACATCCTTGTAGGAATATTATCATTTAACTTGAAAACGCGACACAAGATCACGAGACTAATATTAGAAAAAAAGAAACTTATAGATAATTCTTTAGCACTGTGATGCTGTATATATTTTACACGCACACTTATTACTCTAATTATTAAGAAAAGTATTATGAAAATTTAGAAAAACTTTTTGAAGACACAGTCTCTCTTTTTCCAAAAAAAAAGAAAAAAAAAGAAAAAAAAAGAAAAAAAAAGAAGAAAGAAAGAACAATTAAAAACCTTGCCTTGCACATAGGATTATTGCTCCTTGAAAGTAAGAACTTCAATTATAAATTATGATAAATATACGTCATTACGTGTTCGCGCGTATTGTTACTGTGTGTGTGTGTGCGTGTGTGTGTATTTGATTTTTATTTAGTACTTAATATAAAGTAAAGAAGTTGGTGCTATTTATGTCTAAAGGATGAACACACTGTTAAATGTTTAATTTCTTAAGACCTTTTAAAATTTTATTCGTTTTCCATATTATTTCATAATTGAAAACAAAATGTATTTGGATGCATTTTAGATTACTGTTACTTAACAATGTCAGTGAATATAGTAAAAAGAATAGCAAAATTTTATGACACACAGTAACTTAAATAATTTAATTTTAACATTTTGTTTTCACAATTTTAATTCGTAAATCACCGAAAATATGCCTTACTACGTGATAGATTCTAAGCACTTTGTAATTAATAATTAATATATTAAGTTTATATAGGTCTGTACACAAATGCAAAATAAATAGTAGCATAACAGATAAATAATTGTAATATTCAAGTACGTTTTGTATAAATGAGCACTTGGCTATATATACTTCATCTTTATAAGAATAATATAACTATGTATATGTAACTAAAACTGACTTTATTGACGAAATATTGCAATATAACACTTTTCATCACAATCAATTTGTCAATTATCTATAGCTTAGTACTGGATATTTTAGATTTATTATGTATTCGTTTATGATTCTGTTGTTTAACAGAACAAATTTTCGAATATATAATAACCAATCAAATTTTTTCTGATCTATTACTTGACCAAGTGTTTATTTTTCTCTTCTTTCTATTACTACATTTTCAATAGCTGGCGCTGAATCTCTGAATTTAGGAAATTGTTCCCAAGGTGCGGATAAATCAAATTTTCGAAATTCCTGTGCCAATTCCAATGGTTCTGCTATTACCCTCTTTTTTTCATCATCATAGCGAACCTTAAGATAAAAGTATATATTAATTAGTGTTCATAAATTTCCCATAAAACAAAAAAACTTAATATCTAAACACATTACCTCAACGTATCCACTCAATGGGAAATCTTTTCTCAGTGGATGTCCTTCAAAACCATAATCTGTCAAAATTCTACGGAGATCGGGATGACGAAGAAAATAAATACCAAACATATCCCATATTTCACGTTCATACCATTCGGCACCTTTGAATTCTTCAGTTATTGAATCAAGTGGTGATAATTCATCTGTGTATGTTTTTACTCTGATACGAGAGTTGTATACAAGAGACAAGAAGTGATATACAACCTAAAGTAATAGAACAAAATTTATTTCTGTTTATTTCATTATAACTGGAGAATCAATTGAAATACGAATTACCTCAAATCTATATTGTCTATTGGGTACATCTAGTGCAGTTATGTCAATTATATTATTAAATTGTGCATTATAATGACCTCTTAAGAATGCTATTGTTGGAAAAACTCCTAAAGGAGCAATCATAACTTCAAGTTCATCTTTGTTAACTATTTGAACTTTTTGTACATACTTTGGTAGACATTCGGCAACATAACGTCCAAAGTTTTTTAAACGTTCAATATCGATACAAGGATTAGGTTTGCGTACAGTAGCTATAAACACAAATATCTAGAATTAATTTAATATCATGAATAATCACCAATAATAATGCAAATCTGTGCATATAATTAAAAAACAAGCAATATCGAGCACATAAATTTGAAGTATAACATTTTATAATTGTGCAATTTATTTATAAAATACAAATAAATTCGGAATAATTTCCGAAAAGAAAAGAATTAAAACTTACGTCGAGTTTCTGGTTTTTCTGTTTTTTCTGTTTTTTCTGTTACTTCTGTACTATTGCACCGTATTGATGGAAAAGCTTTCACATAACCTAAGATAAAAATGGATCGTTATATAATTTAAGTTGATATTTAATTACGTTTCATAAATATCATTTACGTTTAGGAGCATTTGTAGACAGGCTTTGTGATAATTTCCAACAATTTCTTAATAACGATGTCATGTTGCTGAAAATCTATATTTGGAATATAGATTCTAAATGTATACAGGAGCGAACGTCAATGAAAACTGGTAAAACACACTGACACTCATACAAGTAGATAACACGCTCGTCTGATCGACATGCGCACTTATAATATTTCTTATTTCTAATAAAAAAGTTGAAAAGTAATAAAAAGTAATAGTAATAAATAACAATTATAAAAATTTGTTTTGTCATTATTTTAATGATAAATGAAAATAAAAATATTACATAATTTCTATTGTGATATTTACAAAATTAAAAATAGTGTTATTATAATTTCTAATATGATTGAACTTATTTTACAAATATTTTTTTCAATATGTAATTTTATTATAAAAAGTTTATAATAACATTTGTTGCTGCTGATACAATCATCAGCTATGCTGTATACTTTTTAAAGTATTCCGTTGTTCCAATGATTGTATCTCTACAAGAATGCTTGCTACGGCATGTCTAAAGCGATGAAATTGTACTAAAGAAAGTTCGAATGTATGAATTTCTCCAGTATCAAATGTACATTCCATTATAATGTATGGTTCCAGCACTCTACTTAAAACACTGAAAACAAAAGATACAAGAGTATATTGCCAAAATATACTTTGAAAAGTGATGGGTCAAAGATTAAAATAATGATTAAAAAAATTCAACGTACTTTGATGAAATAATAACATCTATACGCCATTTGCATGATAATAAACGTGGAAAAAATTTTGTTTTTTTCATTAAACCTGTAAGTAAATCTGCTTTCTTTTGACCAGATATAACGGTATATAAATCCTCAATGCAATCTGAAGAAAGAAAAAATCTGAAAAAAATACATGTGTCAAAGTGATAATAAATAAGAATAGTTTATACTATCGATAATTTTAATAACATAGAAAATATATATTTACTTTAATTCTTCTAAAGCTTGTTTGAAATCTGCCGGTTTGACAGAATATGATACATATTTAAGATATGTTTTTAAGATAGTAAAGATAGTAGAAAAATATTCATCTACATCTTCCAAAGGTATATTATATTTTTGGCTAATTCTGTCTAGAACACCTTCTTCTATATGTTCTTGTTCTATTGCTTTCACAGCAACTTAAATAAAATAAATATAGATTAGTTGTGATTAATATTAAAAATAAAATAATATTGTCTTACTTTGTATCAAAGGCCGGACAAATGTTTTTTTCAGTTCCGTCAGGTGTTTTGTTTTATTTCTTAAAGCTGTCAAAAGTTGAGTTTGATATAGCGTTGCCATTTTTTTAGAAGAAATAAGACTGTTTACTATTATTTAGCTATAATCATTGATCATAATATTTTCTATCATTAACTCACTTATTTCAACATTAAACAATGTTTGAACAATTTTTTTTCGATATAAACTTTACATACTTTTTCTCGTTTTATATGTTGTATGTTATTCGCAATATAAAGTTTATAACTTATTTATTTCTTGATTTTTTATTTGACAGTAACACTATTCAGAGGATCATATGATATGTGTCTACTTTTTTAGTTATCAATGACGTTATTTTTAAACGAAGAAGATTTTGAGTCTATTTTCACGTTTGATCAACGACCAGATGAAATTGGTACTATATTTACGCCGATAGATGTCAATAAAAGCGTTCTTCAAACGTGATAAAATGTTTCCGATCTACTTCTGCTTTCATCAATGATTAGAATAAAAGAAAATCTTGATAAATAGATACAGTTATGTATATCGAAATAACTTTTTAGATTATATTTGATATCTAATATATATCATAATTCTTTCTTAAACGATAATCGATATAATGTATCACATATCGTTTCATATTTTACGCTTAGTCATTAACGAATTAGCATAGTTGAAAACTGATTATGAAGGATGAAAGAAAGATGAAAAAACAAAACGAGAAGATGAATAAAAAGAATTTACGATCTTACAATTATGTTAACTTGACTCTAGTGTGATTTTCGAATCAAATCAAATCGAATTAAATCGAATTTAATCGAATCATTGCCTTGATTTCTTTTTACGTCAGTTGAACACACATAAATAAACGTGAGATATTTAAGGAAGCTTATTTTTTTTTCTTTTTTTTTTCGAACGGAGTTAAAGTTAAATACGAACCCTACGATGATCGATGCGCGTAACATTCAAATTTACGTCATTCTTTTCGCGGTGAAAGTAATAAACGTTTCTGCTGTTACTCCTCTCTTTCTCTCCCCCTCCTCACTCTCTCTTTCTCTATCTTGGTTTCTCTTATCCATTTTGCTCTCATTGGATAATTCGAAGGTTAATATTCACCGACGTACGACCCGATTCGTCGAGGTTTTTAGTCATAGGAGAGGAATCGGTCGTTTAAATATCGGGCAAAAATAAATGACCTAGGCACAGTTGGCTTCGTCGATTGTAGACGTTGGGAGTCCGCTGACCTGTTAAGCCGTTTTGATTTCTCATCGAAACCAGAGAGGAAAAAAGGCATACTATCCTCTCACATGTCATTTCGAATAAAATAATACTTTATCGATTACTTCAACCTATACTCATCAATCCAATATATATAACAATATTTCTTGGTAGTCAAAATTTCACATAAAAAAACTATACAATTGAAAATGATTTTAGAAACTCGTTTGATTTTTAGGTTATTTCGAAGTGATTTTTGAAATAAAAAACAAAATAATGAGATTCTGCAACGTCTTTTTCAAATTTATTTTGGGTAGTGTTTGGTAGAGGGGCGGGGAAGGGTGGGAGGGAATGACATAACGCAGCAACATTGGAGAAGATCTGTGAGAAGATCAACATCGGCAAGATCTGTGAGATCGAATTGATATATTTTTTTTTTAGATCCATACTCGTGATCCGTATCGATCGTAAAGCGGCGTATAGCATCACGTCTCGTCCTCTTCAAGTCATAGCTACATGTTTATTAATCGAGCTTGATCCAAGTAACCGTCAACAGAAATAGCATAGGCATTTCTGGGGTGGCTAGTCGGTAGAATACGCGACACGGCTCTCTCGCAGTTCTCTATCTCTCTTCATCTATCGCTATCTTTGTCTGTTTGTCTCTCTTTCTTCGAAAATCTCAGAGTAACTAAGTATCTGGATAGCTTTCAAGAAGGCGTGAAAAACAATGTGCGAAAAGCCTAATTGTTCTGCGCAGACGATCGATTTTCTTGACGAAGCACGTTGTGCGATCGTGATTTCGATTGATTGTCTAACAATAAGACGTACCGGTTGACTTATTGAACACGGATTAAAAAGGATTAAAAAGGATTATCTGAAACATTGAGTTATATAAAAAATCTCTCACGTCTTTTTACTATTTCGGTGGAGTTAGCTTCATCGAGGAGTAAGTAATAACGTTTTTTGCTTTGTTTATTTCATGCCTGTGATTCGTAGTACGAATAAACGGATAGATTTCTTTTTTTTCTTCTTTTCTTTTCTTTTTGTTTTATTATTCAAATAAACGTAGCAATATTGTAGAGCTAAGTGGATGTATTATAAAAAAATAATTGTATTATGATCATGACTACAAACGACGCATAGTTGTTATTTACGTCAAAATTATAGTCAATCGAAATGCTTTGTCTGTTTGGAGAACAATTATTTTGAGATAAAACAAACTTTTAAAAATGAAACAAACAGACAAACTTTTAGTAGGCTTGATATATAATGTTTTGTAAAAAGTATATAGTAATTAGCTCGTGGAGCCATCTACATTACGTGAGACAAGAAAGATTTCCAAAATTTGCGAACATTTTCAAGTTACACGTAACACAATTCACATCATGTATATTATCGTGTTCCTGCTACGATCAATTTAATCGTGTTTCCTTGCGTTTAGTTTACATCGATCTCTAATAAAATAATGTGTGTTAATCGTGTTAGAGCGAATTACAGGGTGCACATTCGATTAATAATTTATAAAAGAAGAAGGAGAAAAGAAAAAGAAAAAAGAAAAGTTAAGAATATATAAATAAATTTGTGAAAGCATATGTCAAAAGAAAAATTCGTTTTTTTTTAGGATGGATTGAAATAAGTGAAGGATAAACGATGCTCAAATAAACTCGTAACGTGATGTGCCAGTTCGAAAATGCAGTAAATTTTCTGAGTTACTTTACGAACCTTTTGCACGTAACAAAAGGCAATTTTCCATGAGTGTGCTGGTGTGTATCAAAAACTAGCACCTGCCCCAGATTCGCAATTGCGAATACTATATATGTTAGGTACAACCCTTAAAAACAATATGAGTGTAATTTAAAGTTTTGCTCAGTATCCAAACAACCTCTTATCGAAGAAAAAGGAAGATCCGTTCTTTCTTCGTCTTTTGATTGATATGTTCGATCTTTCGGATACACGGCTTTCGTTTTTCTTGTTTCATTTTCTTTTACTGTTTTTTTTTTGTCACTGTAAATCTTAGTTCGCATGATCGAATGTATCGATATCACGTTGGATCACGAATCTTTTGGTATTCTTGTTTTATATTTCGTTATGACTGATTGAATATCTGGAATAATCTATAGTTATTGATTAAATTTAAAAATTATTATGTTTAAACAAGATTGTTTTTTATAGACGTATATTATATACATAGTATATGCATAAATATAAATTCGTATAATTATGCATATGTATGCAGGATGACGTATGTATATAAACATATAAAGTTCAACTTAAAAAAAAATGATTTAATAATGTATCTTTTGGTATCCTTTTTAATATTTTATTTATGATTGATCGAACATTTGAAGAAATTATAAACTATGTATAAAAATATGAATTTTTATAATTATATTTATGTATATTATATACACATATCTAAATACGTAGGTGATATATATGTATATATTTATATATTTATGTACATGCAAATGTCGATTTAAAACAAAAAAGAAAAGAAAGAAAGTAACTTACATTTTCTTCGTCAATAATCAAAAGTAATGTGATCGAAAATTGGACGGATGGATCGATTGAAATCGGTACCGGAAAAAGCATCTCGTTTAGGAGCACTTTATTCAAAGTTTTATAATTATACGAAATTTAAATAGATTTAGAACGGAGCTTTTGGAAGAGTCAGAACACGCGCCAGAGCGAGCTCATTCGGACCATGACCCAGACCTATGTAACTCTCTTTTTCTTTCTCTCTCTCCCTCCCTCCCTTTCTCCTTCCATCTCTCTCTCTCTCTCTCTCTCTCTCTCTCTCTCTCTTTCCGAGAGTACATCTATGTACGAAATTAGTCGGTACGTTGCAAAAGGTCGCATTAAACTTTTCATCGGTCGCAGTCGGTTCCGAAAGGCTGATCTTTATCGAGATACGTTTGACTTTATTCAGATATAGTTCGGAATTATTTAAAAATAGAAAAAAGTTGAGGAGTGATTAAGAGTAACGAAATCGATTTTTCTATGAAAGTTATATTTTTCAGTAAAGCTGTTTGTAATAGGTCTATCGAAATATTTTATATTTGTTTTATTTAACAAAGTTTTTTTTGTATAAAAACAAAAGAAAATCAAGTTTTAGTTAAAAATAATTGTTTGCTAAGTGAACGTAAAATAGATATAAAAGTAAATATGGCAAACGCAATAAACGTAGACGTAAAAGATTCTAATTCTTAATTTATAATTTATATTTTCTGTTTTGCAGTGTTCTTCGAAAAAAGAGAAGGATTTCTGTTCAAATACGGATATGGTGTTGAAATTCATGAATATCCTGTTTCCGACTTCATTCGAAATTTATCCGTTTGTTAAACTTGTAAGTATTTCATTATACAATCTATGAGATAAAATTATTTCGTAAATAATGCCTGTACAAGACGCTTTATTTACAAAGAGATTTACACTATGCAATGCTAATTTCAAAACAAATGTAATGAATTCATTTAAAGATGCAGACTAAAAAAAAAGAAAAACAAACAAGTTTGTTGTCTATCAAATGATGTTGTTTATCATCGGAATCGAACGGAGAAGTAAATAATATAGTTAGCTATCTTGAATATTAAACGGCAAAACTCATGAAAATTTTAGTCGCGTCGAAATGTCAATGATACGTGCCGATGGTGTTTGCACGTGAGAGAAAATGATTAAGTATCATTATGATTCAGGTTGATCTCGCATGCGAGTTATTAACAACGTTAACCTCCACGCTTAGAGATGTCTTATGAATTTTATTGAAGCTCAATGTACCACTTTGGTCGACTGTGCAAATAAATTAAAGAATTTATACCTGAAATTAGAAGCGAAATTAATATCGTATGCTAGCTTCGTCGTATCCTTCGTCGAACGATTAAACTTTGTTCAAGAATTTCGATCTTAAGTTACTCTTTTTTTCTCTCTTGAAGCTTCCATTTAAACGAAGTACATGGTCTCTTTCGAAGGGATTGTATAGTTTAGGATAACTTCGGAAAAGATGGCTGTGAATTCAAAAACAGGTCTACAATTTTGATCGTATCATGGAAAAATAAACAGATTTTTTTTTAATCATTTCTTTATCAATTAAACTCTTAATTATTTATCAACTCTGGCATATCGATTGTATCATTTTTATAATAATAAAAAATAATCTTAAAAATAATAATAATAAAAAGTAATCTTCTAGTATAAATGAAATGGTTTAAATTAGCGTTCCTCAATCTATCAGCCGCGAAATGATACTTATTACCTTATACAAAAGTGAAAAAAATGATTAATGATCTATAAGATTTTCAAAAAGTTTTCGCAGAATGGTCTTATGGGAATATTACGGTAACAATCATTTATTTAAATAAAATAATATACATTAACTCCAGTTTACCAGATTCTTAAAAATCGTATTCATATTATAAACATTTGGATAATGGTATTATTACAAACAAATGTATTGGGCCGCATTCCAAAAAGATTGAGAAACGTTGCTCCAAATTATTTATTTTTAATAATATTCTTTGCTTTTCTTTTTTTTTTTATAAATTTCAATCTTGATAGACTTGTTACAGTGCAGACATTTATAATAAAAATTGCATTACATTCTAATCTTCAGTATTCTTCGTTATATTATAATTTTTTTATAACTTACACATTCATTTTTATAAAATTTTTGTTTCATCCCTCATTTTCAATTAATAATTTCTATGTCGTTGCTAGCGAAAAAATTCTAATCCTTCTAGCAGCACGTTTGTTATTTTTCGAAGATATTAATTTATTTGATTTCTACTCTGTTGCTCCTGCTTTTTTTTAGATTAATGTGTTTTTCATACAATTAACTACTTAGGAATTTTCCGAAATCAGATTTACAGCAAACAATAATTTTTTAGCATCAATAACAGTTTTAATAGAAGGGTTGAATTATTGCATGTCATGAACTTTGTAATTGATATATTATTATGAACATTTTTTTTGTCGATTGATGTAGAGTTTTTTATGCTTGTAGGAGAAATATGGTTAACTTATTCACGAAACTTATAGTCCATCTATTTTGTATTCATGGGAGAGTTTTGTCTTAGTCTTCTTTCGTTAATAAAAGTATCAATTTTAGAATTAAAATAAAGTAAATAATTTTCGTTGGGTAATTGAATTAACAAAAGAATAATCAATGTTATAACGGAATAATCCAAATCATAGATCGATAATTAGCTAAAGTAAACATTATAAGTTCATATATAAACAAATTATAAGCTATAACTTACTTTTTTGTTTGTTTTTTTGTTTCTTTTTTCTGTAGTAAAAACCCATTTATGACGATTACTTATTACTCTTGTATTGCACAAACTATTATTTAATACTAGATAATTTTTATTTCATTAA